>NW_027598240.1:0-50195 GCF_964194155.1 Cetorhinus maximus | reverse complement strand
ACTGATTGAATTTAAATTCTCATAGTCTCACCAGCCTCTTTGAACTCCACCTTTTATGAAATCCCTTTCATTGTACCAATTTTATTAGTAATATAAACATATTGCTTGGTAGCTGTTAGAAAGGTGTCATTTTTCACCCCACTTCTTGTTTGCTCTATTCAAAAAATACAAATGCACGCTATCTCTCTTACATATCAAAACTAGTACATATCAAAGTACCCAGACTAGCTGGCTTTAATCCAATTAAGACACACCCACAGACTAAACCTCTGTTTTAAAAGAAAAATATTTTCCAAAATATTATATACATTAATAGCTTCATGACGTGCACTCCATGTACAGATCCATCAACCACCCTACCAAGACACATTCTTCAAGCACCATGATAGTTGGACAACCATTGACACTAGAACCACTGGCAATATTACCCATATTCCCACAACTATGAGACTCAGTGCCCTGGTCAAGAATTCATTCCAGTCCGCTCACCAGGCTGATGGTCCATCACCTTTCCATGTGGTTGGTGAAACACTCTTATCTCTGTCCAGAGACCATCACACCCTTGCCTTTGAAGGCCTGATCAGGGAGAAACTTGATGTTGAGGTTCTTGCCGGCACCCCGTTCATGGAAACCAATGATGTGTCAATTTGACTGGCCAAATGCCTAGTGCTAGTAGGTGACTCCACCACCTATGTTTATTGATCTTGTTCTTCCATGAGGCTACGAGGAGCAAGAGGGGCCTGTGTACTTTGTGTTCCCTCAAGTTCAGCAACAATCTGGCCAGGGGGCTTCATTGAGACGACCTTACCTGACAATCTTACTTACCTCACAAAATTTGCAGTTGAAGTTTCCTCTCTTCTTTCAGGGCCAAAGTGTAACAAACTACCCAACAATGGGCCTCCACCATATATTTTGACTTGTGTTGCTGACAAGTTTTGCATCACGAGACAGTCCCTTAAACTACAACTCCTGTCTCAAAATGAACACCTTGCTCAGATATGGACCTGTCTTCACCCCAACAACCAAGATTCTCAGCCATCTCAGGACAGCGTGACACAGCCACTTACCCACCAGTGACAATGTGAGCATCGCCAGCTCTTTCCTGAATCTGTTCTTGAGGATCTGGATCACACTCTGCCTCAGCATTCACTTCCTCAGTCCCACACGCCCCTTCAGGGATACAATGACATCTTCAATCCATGCCCAGTTTACAATGGCAAAGGCTTGAAGACTAATGTCAACATGAGACCCACACAACGCCCACAATGAAGCCTCTCCCAGTACATCAGAGACAAACTCTCTGAGTTGCAACAAAGAGTTGGTGACCTTGAAGGCCTGGAGTTTTTGCTCGATCTGTAGATGAGGGGCGATCACTGTGGAGAACCTTAACCCATCATTTCCAATAGTCAAACCTTTCACCAATGATGGGTGTGACAGGATACTGTAACCTTCACTCATACCAGATGTTCACTCAACCTTATGCAAGATTGCCCAGTGGAAACATATCATTGGAACAGATCTGACCCACACCTTTTCCCAGATTCGGTTAGCATAATCTCCCATGACAAACTGGGGAGTAGTCACACTGTATATCATCCCGATCTCCCATTGCCATGCCTGGATCTGAAATGGCCCTTGACCAATTGACATGCCATGTTCTAGGTGATCTTCCAGTTGAGGACACAGTTGTCAAACTCACAGATGATGTCTACTGTGGTGGTAACAGGTCTGAAGAATATCTTCACAACTGGCAATGTGTCCCCCTGCTCTGCCTGGGTGTGACCTGTGCCTCTCTGCCCCTAAAACTCTCACCTTCCCTCAGGCAATGACAATTCTGGGATGGATTTGTTCCCAGGGCATCTTGCAAGCTAGTCCATACCAGCAGGTCCCACCCCCTACCTGCTCTCCGCCAGAGGAGGTTTCGGGCATGAAACCTTTCATCGGAGCCTGCAAGATGCTTTTGAGAGTCCGCCCTCAGTGGGGCTTATACACAGAGTCCGCCCTCAGTGGGGCTTATACACAGAGTCCACCCTCAGTGTGACTTATACACAGAGTCCAGACTCAGTGTAACTTATACACAGAGTCCAGACTCAGTGTGACTTATACACAGAGTCCGCCCTCAGTGGGGCTTATACACAGAGTCCGCCCTCAGTGTGACTTATACACAGAGTCCACCCTCAGTGTGACTTATACACAGAGTCCGCCCTCAGTGTGACTTATACACAGAGTCCGCCCTCAGTGGGGCTTATACACAGAGTGCGCCCTCAGTGGGGCTTATACACAGCCCCCATGGATGCTGTTACTGCTGGTCCAATAAAAGGATCATGTGGACAGCTGATTTCTGGGCTAGCTTTCAGTTGGCACAATCTTCTCTTTCATCCACAAAAACTGTTACCCTTCCCCATCCATCTGATCAACTCTGGGTCCTCACAGTCAGTGAAGTTAAGAATCACAGCATCACATCTACCCTGTATGTGACCAGTGACAACAGACTCAAGCGTGCTGGTTTTTACCGTGTCAAACTGTGTGCTGGTCAAATCAGGTGCTTGCCTTGTGAAATAAAGTTCAGTCCATCGCAGTTCCCATCAAGCTCCTGGGCTCAGGCACCATCATCCCTGTGTCCTCACAGTCAGCAAACCTTGTGTGCAGGCCTCTGAGAAACTCTGACATTCCCAATGTCACTACCTTCCTCTTCAGAGCTAGTCACTAGCACAGCCCTGTCAGACAGCCAGCTCAGTTTGTGAGTGCCTCTTTGGATTTTGCAAGCTGCAGTAACCTGACTGTGAGGACTCCATGTGCAAAGTCTGTTCCTGCATACACCAGATCTGAGCCTCCGCTCTTCACCAGATGTCCTTTTTTGCTTAATTTATTCACAGGATGGGCCAGCATTTATTGCCCATCCCTAATTACCCCTTGAGAAGGTGGTGATGAGCTGCCTTCTTGAACCGCTGCAGTCCATGTGGTGTAGGTACACCCACAGTGCTGTTAGGGAGGGAGTTCCAGGATTTTGACCCAGCGACAGTGAAGGAACGGCGATATATTTCCAAGTCAGGATGGTGAGTGACTCGGAGGGGAACTTCCAGGTGCTGGTGTTCCCATCTATCTGCTGCCCTTGTCCTTCTAGATGGTAGTGGTCGTGGGTTTGAAAGGTGCTGCCGAAGGAGCCTTGGTGAATTCCTGCAGTGCATCTTGTAGATGATCAATTTGCTTATGGCTCAGGTAGTAATCCAGAGATTATTACCCTTGAGGTTCTGCCCCTCGGTGCTCAAACTCCCTCAGCAAAACCTTTTTCCTAGTTCTACCTATGTCATTGGTTCCACGAGCACTGGATCCTCCCCCTCCCGCTGCAAGTTACTCTCCAGCCCTGAGCAGATATCCTGAACACTGGCACCGGGCAGACAACACAGCTGCCTGGACTCTCGCTCAACAGAAGCCCCTCTCCTAAGGGGTGTGACTGCCTCCTGGTACAATGTCCAGGTAACATCCCCCTCCCTGATGCATCGCAGTGTCTGCAGCTCAGCCTCCAGCTCACTGACTCTGAGCTGAAGCTCCTCAAGCCACAGACACTCACTGCAGACGTGTTTGCTGTGGCACCCAGCACGCCCCACATTCTGTAGTCACAACACATCACCTGCCCGGCCAGCTTTATTATGTGCTAATTAATTTATTTCTCTTAATTAATATATAATTAATAAACCCTATTATTCCCAATATGCTTTATGACCACTAGTAAAGTTTACTAATGCTTATAGAATCTTACATTTACTAATAAATTGCATGAGATTTGGAAGTTTAATCCCTCTCTTTCAGTCTCTTTCTCTCTCTCCCCCTCTCATGCACTTTAAGCCTCTCACTGGGTTTCTGTCCCTCTCTTCCCCCGCTCTCTCTCTCTCCATGCTCAGTGACCTGACCTACTTCTGTTTTCTGTTGCTCACGACCTGTTTTATTGGATTATTTTCAGTTCCTATCAGATCATTGTAGGGAGGACTCAATGGTCAACCTGTGAGGACCCCGATTTAACTGGCTTCAACCCCTCAAAGCCTGACAGGCCGTACATCAGCGTGCAGATCGCAGGGACTGTATCAGAAACAGTGACAGTCACCATCGGAGATGAACTGCGGACTTACGGATACACAAATTTCGCACTGGAGATGGACAGAGAATACACAGTCAAACTAAGAGTGGTCAGCATGTGGAAAGGGGTAAATCAGACAGGAAGGGCCGAGGAATGTGGGGGGTGCGGTAGAGTGGGTTTTGGGGGGTGCAGAGGGGGGTTCAGCTGCTGGAGGTGGAGTGTGAACATCAGCAAGAGAGGAGTTCATCATGTTTTGGGGAATGGGGGGATGCAAGGGGGGATCAGGGGAATTGTATCATGTTCATTCAGAAGGAGATCGAAACATGGGGATATTCCGAATGGAAACTATTCACAATAACAAGTTCTGTTCAACTTCAGTTTCAGAAACCCTTGTACCGGTGTTCCAAACCCCAGCAGATTTATGGTGAGTTAAAGATCATCCTTAATATTGATTCACTCTTCTCCTGATTATCATGTTCCCGAGGGGGGGAGAAACCCAAACCTTCCTGAGGACTAGGTCCCCAACATTCCCGAGGGGGAGAGACTGAAGCATTCCCGAGGGGTGAGACTGAAGCATTCCCGAGGGGTGAGACTGAAGCATTCCCGAGGGGGTGAGACTGAAGCATTCCCGAGGGGGAGAGACTGAAGCATTCCCGAGGGGGAGAGACTGAAGCATTCCCAAGGGGGAGAGACTGAAGCATTCCCGAGGGGGAGAGACTGAAGCATTCCCGAGGGGGAGAGACTGAAGCATTCCCGAGGGGGAGAGACTGAAGCATTCCCGAGGGGGAGAGACTGAAGCATTCCCGAGGGGGAGAGACTGAAGCATTCCCGAGGGGGAGAGACTGAAGCATTCCCGAGGGGGAGAGACTGAAGCATTCCCGAGGGGGAGAGACTGAAGCATTCCCGAGGGGGAGAGACTGAAGCATTCCCGAGGGGGAGAGACTGAAGCATTCCCGAGGGGGAGAGACTGAAGCATTCCCGAGGGGGAGAGACTGAAGCATTCCCGAGGGGTGAGACCCTGAGATTCCTGAGGGTGGGGGAGCCCAGCATTCTCAAGAGAGGGACCCCCGAGTCTCCTGAGAAGGAGGGAAATCCAACATTGCCAAGGAGGGGGAAGCACCAACATTGCCAAGGGAGAGGGACCCCGAGATTCCTGGGAGAGGGACCCCGAGATTCCTGGGAGAGGGACCCCGAGATTCCTGGGAGAGGGACCCCGAGTTTCCTGGGAGAGGGACCCCGAGTTTCCTGGGAGAGGGACCCCGAGATTCCTGGGAGAGGGACCCCGAGATTCCTGGGAGAGGGACCCCGAGATTCCTGGGAGAGGGACCCCGAGATTCCTGGGAGAGGGACCCCGAGTTTCCTGGGAGAGGGACCCCGAGATTCCTGGGAGAGGGACCCCGAGATTCCTGGGAGAGGGACCCCGAGTTTCCTGGGAGAGGGACCCCGAGTTTCCTGGGAGAGGGACCCAGAGATTCCTGGGAGGGAGCCCTGAAGTTTCATCATTTTGTATGCTTGGCTGAGTGCCCAGACAGCTAATAGAATACTAGAACTGCGGGCTCCCCAGAGGGTACATTGTCGGGCTCCCCAGAGGGTACATTGTCGGGCTCCCCAGAGGGTAGATTGTCGGGCTCCCCAGAGGGTAGATTGTCGGGCTCCCCAGAGGGTACATTGTCGGGCTCCCCAGAGGGTAGATTGTCGGGCTCCCCAGAGGGTAGATTGTCGGGCTCCCCAGAGGGTAGATTGTCGGGCTCCCCAGAGGGTACATTGTCGGGCTCCCCAGAGGGTAGATTGTCGGGCTCCCCAGAGGGTACATTGTCGGGCTCCCCAGAGGGTAGATTGTCGGGCTCCCCAGAGGGTACATTGTTTGACTGAGAGCTGAGGCCCTGTGATCTCTGTGCTCAATTTCACAATGTTGACACAAGTTAAATGGTTTCAAGGATTTGTGGTTTGTGGTGTTTGAAACTTCAAAGGGCCTGGATGTTTGACACTTTCATTAACTGATCCAGATTTTTATTCAAGCAAAGAATAAAGTTATCTGGAGTATTACTGAAAAAAGACATTTTGTCGAATCTTTTCATCTTGCACTCACCAGGACAATCACAAGAATACCGAATCAGGGAAAGCAACAGCTTTATTCTGTATGAGAAGAGAGTGCTGATTGGTTGGCAAATGGACTCTGATTCATAGAGGTGTTGCCATGGAGAATACAGCAGTTAATGGTGAATGACAATTAACTGTGAAACATTGAAATTTAAACCAGGCAGATTGACTGTGATTAGTAAAGGCATTGCCCTGAGGAATGAACCAGTGAATGGCTGTCATTTTATTTTGTTTAGCTGATACAGGCGCAATGTGTGTACATGTTCTTTCTGTCTGCAAATCAGAGTATACCTGCCAACCAATCAACGCAATGTCAGTCACACTCGTTCTTACACACACAAAGACTAGATACAGATAAAGGTCATGCACTTTTACAGATGACAGTTATTTCAGTCTCTAGCTTATGATCTCCAGTCTGCCCAGTAACAGGCCTGTAGTTTTTTGATGGTTTTGATGCTTTAAATTTGAAGGCAGGGCATCATAAAGTGAAGGGTTTACAGTAGATACTGAGCTCCTTGCAGTCACATTTCTAGGAGGTTGATTCTCAGGTGAACTTTAACTGAACAGGTTATGTACTCTGGCTGCCTGATGAGTCACAGCTTGTTTCCGACTCTGGTAAAAGTATAGAGGAGCAGCATGTTAATGCAGTGCTGTAATAGCGGAGCAGTGTGTTAATGCTGTGCTGTAATAGAGGAGCTGTGTGTTAATGCTGTGCTGTAATAGAGCAGTGTGTTAATGCTGGGCTGTAATGGAGGACTAGCATATTAATGCTGGGCTGTAATAGAGGGGTATTGTGTTAACAATGCTATAATAGAGGGGTATTGTGTTAACACTGTGCTGTAATAGAGGGGTATTGTGTTAACACTGTGCTGTAATAGAGGGGTATTGTGTTAACACTGTGCTGTAATAGAGGGGTTTTGTGTTAACACTGTGCTGTAATAGAGGGGTATTGTGTTAATACTGTGCTGTAATAGAGGGGTATTGTGTTAACACTGTGCTGTAATAGAGGAGTGTTGTATTAACACTGTGCTGTAATAGAGGAGCAGTGTGTTAATGCTGTGCAGTAATAGAGCAGAGTGTTAATGCTGTGCTGTAATGGAGGACTAGCATATTAATGCTGGGCTATAATAGAGTGGTATTGTGTTAACACTGTGCTGTAATAGAGGGGTATTGTGTTAACACTGTGCTGTAATAGATGGGTATTATGTTAACACTGTGCTGTAATAGAGGAACAGTGTGTTAATACTGTGCTGTAATAGAGGAGTGTTATGTTAACACTGTGCTATAATAGAGGGGTATTGTGTTAATACTGTGCTGTAATGGAGGACTAGCATATTAATGCTGGGCTGTAATAGAGTGATATTGTGTTAACATTGCTGTAATAGAGGGGCATTGTGTTAACACTGTGCTGTAATAGATGGGTATAGTGTTAACACTGTGCTGTGATAGAGGGGTATTGTGTTAACACTGTGCTGTAATAGAGGGGTATTGTGTTAACACTGTGCTGTAATAGAGGGGTATTGTGTTAACGCTGTGCTGTAATAGAGGGGTATTGTGTTAACACTGTGCTGTAATAGAGGAGTGTTGTGTTAACACTGCTGTAATAGAGGGGTATTGTGTTAACACTGTGCTGTAATAGAGGGGTATTGTGTTATCACTGTGCTGTAATAGAGGGGTATGGTGTTAACACTGTGCTGTAATAGAGGGGTATTGTGTTAACACTGTGCTGTAATAGAGGGGTATTGTGTTAACACTGGGCTGTAATAGAGGGGTATTGTGTTAACACTGTGCTGTAATAGAGGAGTGTTGTGTTAACACTGCTGTAATAGAGGGGTATTGTGTTAACACTGTGCTGTAATAGAGGGGTATTGTGTCAACACTGTGCTGTAATAGAGGGGTATTGTGTTAACACTGTGCTGTAATAGAGGGGTATTGTGTTAATTCTGTGCTTTAATAGAGGAGTGTTATGTTAACACTGTGCTATAATAGAGGGGTATTGTGTTAATACTGTGCTGTAATAGAGGGGTATTGTGTTAACACTGCTGTAATAGAGGAGTGTTGTGTTAACACAGTGCTGTAATACAGGGGTATTGTGTTAACACTGTGCTGTAATAGAGGGGTATTGTGTTAACACTGTGCTGTAATAGAGGAGCAGTGTGTTAACACTGTGCTGTAACAGAGGAGGGTTGTGTTAACACTGTGCTGTAATAGAGGGGTATTTTGTTAGTACTGTGCTGTAATAGAGGGGTATTGTGTTAACACTGTGCTGTAATAGAGGAGTGTTGAGTTAACACAGTGCTGTAATACTGGGGTATTCTGCTAACACTGTGCTGTAATAGAGGGGTATTGTGTTAACACTGTGCTGTAATAGAGGGGTATGGTGTTAATACTGTGCTGTAATAGAGGGGTATTGTGTTAACACTGTGCTGTAATAGAGGAGTGTTGTGTTAACACTGTGCTGTAATAGAGGAGCAGTCTGTTAATTCTGTGCTGTAATAGAGCAGTATGTTAATGCTGTGCTGTAATGGAGGACTAGCTAATTAACGCTGGGCTGTAATAGAGTGGTATTGTGTTAACACTGCTGTAATAGAGGGGCATTGTGTTAACACTGTGCTGTAATAGATGGGTATAGTGTTAACACTGTGCTGTAATAGAGGGGTATTGTGTTAACACTGTGCTGTAATAGAAGAGTGTTGTGTTAACACTGTGCTGTAATAGAGGAGCAGTGTGTTAATTCTGTGCTGTAATAGAGCAGTATGTTAATGCTGTGCTGTAATGGAGGACTAGCATATTAATGCTGGGCTGTAATAGAGTGATATTGTGTTAACATTGCTGTAATAGAGGGGCATTGTGTTAACACTGTGCTGTAATAGATGGGTATTGTGTTAACACTGTGCTGTAATAGAGAGGTATTGTGTTAACACTGTGCTGTAATAGAGGAGTGTTGTGTTAGCACTGCTGTAATAGAGGGGTATTGTGTTAACACTGTGCTGTAATAGAGGAGTGTTGTGTTAGCACTGCTGTAATAGAGGGGTATTGTGTTAACACTGTGCTATAATAGAGGGGTATTGTGTTATCACTGTGCTGTAATAGAGGGGTATTGTGTTAACACTGTGCTGTAATAGAGGGGTATTGTGTTAACACTGTGCTGTAATAGAGGGGTATTGTGTTAACACTGTGCTGTAATAGAGGGGTATGGTGTTAACACTGTGCTGTAATAGAGGGGTATTGTGTTAACACTGTTCTGTAATAGAGGGGTATTGTGTTAACACTGTGCTGTAATAGAGGAGTGTTGTGTTAACACTGCTGTAATAGAGGGGTATTGTGTTAACACTGTGCTGTAATAGAGGGGTATTGTGTTAACACTGTGCTGTAATAGAGGGGTATTGTGTTAACACTGTGCTGTAATAGATGGGTATTGTGTTAATGCTGTGCTTTAATAGAGGAGTGTTATGTTAACACTGTGCTATAATAGAGGGGTATTGTGTTAATACTGTGCTGTAATAGAGGGGTATTGTGTTAACACTGCTGTAATAGAGGAGTGTTGTGTTAACACAGTGCTGTAATAGAGGGGTATTGTGTTAACACTGTGCTGTAATAGAGGAGCAGTGTGTTAACACTGTGCTGTAACAGAGGAGGGTTGTGTTAACACTGTGCTCTAATAGAGGGGTATTTTGTTAATACTGTGCTGTAATAGAGGGGTATTGTGTTAACACAGTGCTGTAATAGAGGGGTATTGTGTTAACACTGTGCTGTAATAGAACGGTATTGTGTTAACACTGTGCTGTAATAGAGGGGTATTGTGTTAATGCTGTGCTTTAATAGAAGAGTGTTATGTTAACACTGTGCTATAATAGAGGGGTATTGTGTTAATACTGTGCTGTAATAGAGGGGTATTGTGTTAACACTGCTGTAACAGAGGAGGGTTGTGTTAACACTGTGCTGTAATAGAGGGGTATTGTGTTAACACTGTGCTGTAATAGAGGAGTGTTGTGTTAACACAGTGCTGTAATACTGGGGTATTGTGCTAACACTGTGCTGTAATAGAGGGGTATTGTGTTAACACTGTGCTGTAATAGAGGGGTATGGTGTTAACACTGTGCTGTAATAGAGGGGTATTGTGTTAACACTGTGCTGTAATAGAGGGGTATTGTGTTAACACTGTGCTGTATTAGAGGAGTGTTGTGATAACACTGTGCTGTAATAGTGGGGTATTGTGTTAATACTGTGCTGTAATGGAGGAGCAGTGTCTTAATGCTGTGCTGTAATAGAGGAGTGTTGTGTTAACACTGTGCTGTAATAGAGGAGCAGTGTGTTAATTCTGTGCTGTAATAGAGCAGTATGTTAATGCTGTGCTGTAATGGAGGTCTAGCTAATTAATGCTGGGCTGTAATAGAGTGGTATTGTGTTAACACTGCTGTAATAGAGGGGCATTGTGTTAACACTGTGCTGTAATAGAGGGGAATTGTGTTAACACTGTGCTGTAATAGATGGGTATAGTGTTAACACTGTGCTGTAATAGCGGGGTATTGTGTTAACACTGTGCTGTAATAGAGGGGTATTGTGTTAACACTGTGCTGTAATAGAGGAGTGTTGTGATAACACTGTGCTGTAATAGTGGGGTATTGTGTTAATACTGTGCTGTAATGGAGGAGCAGTGTCTTAATGCTGTGCTGTAATAGAGGAGCAGTGTGTTAACACTGTGCTGTAATAGAGGAGTGTTGTGTTAACACTGTGCTGTAATAGAAGAGCCATGTGTAATAATCACTCTCCCTCCCTCACTCCCTATCCCACCCCTCTGTGCCACTCTCTACCACTCACCCCCTCTCACTTTATTTCACATGTTGCCTTGAGCTCTTCCAGCTGTTTGACATTTTGGGTTTTTTTGAAGCCGCTGAGAATCTATTTTTAAACAGGTGGGTTTCTATCTGAGAGATAAGAGACGGTGAGGTTTGATAAAGAGGATGTGCTATGTAGACCCTGCACAAATGCAACCGGAGCTCTGCTGGTCTGTAACTCAGCACAGAAACCTCTCTGAGAATCAGTCCCATTATCACAGGTTTGTGTTGAACCCAGGGCTCTGACTGCTTTAAAGCAGTGAGAGAGACACAGAGACTACTCAGCACGTCACACAGTCAGACTTGGAGAGGGGCGGCACATATGGTTTTGGGAGCTGAATGACGGGTTATTATCCAGGGTCAAGGAAAAGCAGAAAGGATTCAAACCTGAACCTCGATTATTGCTGTTTTCAGATTAGAAGCTGCAGCAATGTGTGGGGACATTGGATAGAGTGAGGTGTAGCCAATCAGAGCTGGAGAGAGAGAGGTGGTGGGAAAGTTTGTAATACAGCAGTGAAAGAGACTGATACCATCGATTAGACTCCAACACACAGTGCGCTAATGGTTCCCAGATAGTCAGGGTAAGGGGATAGATTGTCCAAGAATTAGGGTTAGTGTTTGTGACCCCAGACCATGTGACCATGCCAGTGAAGTCCCCAAAATCTTGCAAGAAGCAGATATTAGGAACAATGTATAATGTCAAGTTTAATTTCTCTTTGTACTTGTGTTCTGAGAAACTGGAAGGTGTTTCTAGTTTCATTGAGAGTTGTCTGTGATCTGGGAAGTGTGGAGCCCGGTTTCCAAAGTGTTTTACAACCCTTGAAGTGAGGCTATGGGTCACAAAGGGTTTGGTCGTTTAGTCAATTTAGCAAAAAACATAAAATAGAAAGAAACTGTGCCCTTGCCTAGCAACAAGGATCCAGGGACACACAGAGACCCGGGGAAAGACAGGAGGCAGCTCAGTCTGCATGTGTTACACCAGAGTCTGGAAACAGGAGGTCTAATCTCTCTAATAAGAAATCCTGTAAGACAGCTGGAGAACCGAGTGTAGGGAACTCGTGTTTGATCTGAAGTTGAAGTAATTGTGAGTTTACATTGCGGTTCTGGGCGTCTCAGAGAGAGATACCAACTGAAGAAAAGCATCCAGTGACTGCTCAGAAGATCAGAAGTTTGAAACTGAGCTAACCCAAGCAAAAGACTGTGGTGTTGAGAAGATGGTAAATCTTCACTGGGGTTTTATCTGCGATAAACGGAATTTTTTGAGTTTGAATCATTTTCTGGAATCTGCATTGAAATCTTTCCAACCTTTTTGCCTGGTGAAATGTAGTTCATTTTTCCTGTCTAATAAATGTTTTATTCTGTGTTAATAGTTTACTGGCAGACTCTTGTGATTGTGTTCAGTAACTTTCCTCCATGGTTTCTAAAAAGAAACAAAGTTAGGATCTAACAAGCCAGGCTTCACTCTGGGATCTGCCTTGTACAGTATGAACATCAGCTGGGATTGTAACACAAACACGTTCCAAAGCAGGATTCACAGATGGGAATTTCCAGACTACTTCCCAAACACTGGATTAGGAGAGGAGGATTTGGGGACTTAATAACTGGATAAATGAGTGGGATAATAAGCATTGAATCTACTTGGAATTGTCTTCAGGTCAAGGAGAGATCTGAGATATTCCATAGGATGACTGAAACACGGAGAGAATTCTCTGAGGAAATAAGGGAAATGGGAGCTGGGGAATGTGGTGGATGGGGTGTATATGGACTATAGGGAAGTCTTAGAAACTGGTTGGATGGGGACAGGGAGAATTTTTCTAGAGTGGGGTGTGGTATTCCATGGGGTTCAGTTCTGATCTCCTCCTGTTTACTGGAGGATAAGTGATTTGAATCAGAGAGGGAAGGCTTCAGATTTACAGATATAAAGTGATTTGCTAAGATGCAAATGGGCTGTAAAATGACAGATGGAATTCAGTGAGTCAGTGTGAAAGGGTTCAGTTTGGTCAGAATCATTATCATGGTGAAGTGGGAATAGGAATAGGATTAGGGGATTGAAGGGGAGGGGACAGATTGACAGGACATTAAAGGCAGTGCTTTGGGTTGATTAAAAAAAAAGCTGACTGAAATTTAGGTTAGAACACAAGCTGAGATGAACCTTTATAAAACTTTAATAAGACTCAGTTAGAGATTGTGAACAGTATTGGGTCCACACTATTGGGAGGATATTGAGGCTTTAGAGAGGTTTCAGCACAGACTCACTCTGAGACTGACTGTTATGAGTAAATACCAATATGAAGAAAGGTATAAAAAAATGGTACCTTTTTACAGGATAAAATCATAGAAATGTTTAAAATGATGAAAGGATGGGACAGCATACATAGAAGCAGAGTGTTTCCAGTGGTTGGGGGATCTCAATAGAAGATTAAATGGAAGAGATTTGGAACAGAGAGCAGGGGAAACTGCTTCAGAGAGTTGTGAAGATGTGGAATTCACTTCCTGGGTTAATGACTTTGGCAGAAACTGTGTCAACCTTCAAGATTCAATTGGAGAGGTGATTGGGGGAAAAGGTGAAGAAGGGTTTTGGGAACAGGGGTGGGTGAATGTGATTGGAATGATTGGCTGATGTGGAGAGTAAACACCAACACAGGCTGGTGGGGCCGAATGGCCTGTTAGTGTGTGATCCAGACTCAGTGATGTCGCTAGACTTGGTTCTGATTGGTTAATGGGATTGTCTTTGAGGTTTTGGGCCTGAATTCAGTCGGACTGTTGCAGAATGTAAAAGTTGATTGTTAAATCCTGCCTCTCTGCTGAAACTGAAGATGATATTTTCCGTTTGATATGAATTGAATTTTCTTCCACTGATTTTTGTTTTGATAGTATCATCTGGAAGAACCAGCAAGATCGTTGCAACTTTCTTCCTGAGTTTGGTTTTGATCAGCTTCCTGGTTCTTGCTTTCCTGTTCTGCAGGTGAGTACAGTGGATCTCTGAGTTTGAGACTGGGAATTTTCCCAGTGAGGGGAGAGTGAGATTATCTGGGATTGGGGAAGTTACTGGAATCTCTCTCAGTCCCATTCAACAGGCCAGAGATACAGGTGCAGTGTGCAGGAACAGCTGTCCATCCCTCTACACCCCCCCTGCAGAGACACCCCCACCTCTTCATGACCCCCTCTGATCCCATCACCCCCCCTGATTCTGTGACTCCTTCAACTCCTTCCACTCCCCCTCGCAACCCACTCTACACACCCACACCCCACACCGATTCCTCCCATCCCTCCCCCAGCTCTGGTTGAGGGACTGTGTGCTTTGTGTTGTTCATAAGTATTTTCAAGTGATGTTTGATAAATATGATGTAAAAAAACTGAATCCAATGGGATACAGAACTGCCTGAGTGACAGGAAACAGAGAGTAGTGGTTAATGGATATTTTTCAGATTGCCTACCTCTCTCTCTTTCTCTCTCCTCCTCTCTCTCTCTCTCTATGCCTCTGTCTCTATCTCTGCCTCTCTCTCTCTCTCTCCTCCCCTCTCTCTCTCTCTATGCCTCTGTCTCTGCCTCTCTCTCTCTTTTTCTCTCTTCCTCTCTCTCTCTCTATGCCTCTGTGTCTGCCTCTCTCTCTCTCTCTTTCTCTCTCCTCCTCTCTCTCTCTATGCCTCTGTCTCTCTCTCTCTCTCTCTCTCTCGGGCTCTGGTCTATATCCCAGACCTATAGGTGGTGACTGACACTATCTGGATAAATTGCTGAGATTTGCTTCTAACTGATAGTTTTTTTTTGACATACAGGAGGAAGCAGCAAAGAAAGACTCAGGAGTCCAGTCCTCTGGTCATTGCCCCTCTGGTGAGCCCTCGGACATCAGGTAAGGAAACAGAGCTGCTCTCCCCTTGAGGACTCCATAAGGAGCAATCCTGAGGAAGAGAATTAACTGGGGGAGGGTCATCTCCAGTGGGTAAGGGTGGATCTTGCCCAGATAAATTGGAATCAAAGATTAGAGACAAAACTACAACTGAACAATGGGCTGCCTTTAAAGAAGAGATAGTTCAAGTACAAAGAAGGTATATTCTCACAAAAGCGGAAAGGTAGGGCAAACAAACCAGAGATCCCTGAATGCTGAAAGAGTGTGCTTATGTTCAGGTGGATAGTACCGTTGAGAACCAGCCTAAATATAGAAAGTTCAGACAGGAGGTGAAAAAGCAAATAAGAGAAGGAAAGAGAGTCTGTGAGGAAGACTGACAACTGACAGGAAAGGGAATCCAAAAGTCTTTTATAGACATAAAAATAGTAAAAAGTTAAGAGAAGGATTGGGGTAAATGAGGGACTAGAAAGGGGGATTTACAAATGGAGACAGAGGCATGTCTCTGTATGTAAAGGGCACCCAGAGAGCCATTCACACATTGTGGGTCAGGAGCTCCCAGAAGGGCTTCTCCAGAGCCCTTGTGACCACAGTTTGTACTGGAGAAGCTGGTAGATGTGAGCAACCACATCCCCAGACATAGGAGACTGCCTCTGGCATTACCTATTGCTCACCTCCAGATGAGAGACTCTCAGCGATACACCCACGATCAGGCCAATGCTCACCTTGGTCGTGCTCCATGTTCACCAGCCTCTTGAGCTTATAGAGGCCCGGCTGCCTCCTGGTGCTCAGGCCCTTACTCCTCATGTCCCTGTGCATCTCCCCATGGGAATGAGAGCCATTACCAAGGCAGGGCTGCCTGCAGCCTGCATTATTGATGCCTCAGTGGACGTGTGAACGAATTGAAGTGATACATTAAGTGAGCATGTCCTCTACAGGCAAGTGCAAAGCCCTTCACCTGTCCTCTGTCTAGACAACCCCATCCCACCCCTTCCAGGTGAAGGACATCCTGGAGGACTAGTGATGGGTGTTCCTCCTGTTCACACATGTCAGCGTGTGGAGACATTGCTCTTTGACCAGGGTGATGAAAGCCGTGTGAAAAAGCCTCACATTGACACTTTTCTGCTTCTCTCCACTACTCTCAAGATTGAATAGAGGAAAACCATGGCCTTGGCCTCATAGGAAGATTAACCATGTGATCCCTTGTCAGCCATGACCATTCACCCGGGTGGATGGAGGTTTGGAGTCGGGACTTGGCTGCCCTCCACCAGCCCTGCCCCTTGGAAGCATCCACCGTCCTCACTCCCTCCCTCCATCCCTCCCTCCCTGCCTCACTCCCTCCCTCCATCCCTCCCTGCCTCACTCCCTCCATCCATCCCTCCCTGCCTCACTCACTCCCTCACTCCCTCCCTCCCTGCCTCACTCCCTCACTCCCTCCCTCCATCCCTCCCTCCCTGCCTCACTCCCTGCCTCCATCCCTCCCCCCCTGCCTCACTCCCTGCCTCACTCCCTCCCTCCCTCCATCCCTCCCTGCCTCACTCCCTCCTTCCATCCCTCCCTGCCTCACTCCCTCCTTCACTCCCTCCCTGCCTCACTCCCTCACTCCCTGCCTCTCTCCCTCCCTTCCTGCCTCCCTCCCTGCCTCACTCCCTCCCTCCCTCACTCCCTCACTCCCTGACTCCCTCCCTCCCTGCCTCTGACTGCAGCCAATGGTAAATGTCTGAGGACTGGCAGTTCCACCTCTGGGTGAGATCTCGATGTTATGAGACCCATGGATCTGCAACAAAAGTTGCTGCAATGTGGGCTGCACCACAGCTCAGCATCTGTCACATCCAGCTGCCTCAGCATTATTAGGATGTCCCTTTAATCGGCCACTTGTGCTGACCTTGAACTCCACCCACCTGAAAAGACCCTCCTCCCACCTCGAGGATTCACACGTCCAGAGCCACTGGGTTGTCTCGAACAGCCTTGCGAAAGTGGCTGGCCTAACTTTTCAGACACACTCCACCCACCTTTACCCTCTCCCTGTCACCCACCAACTTCCACCCATCACCATAGACCCCTGAATAGCACCGTTCCTCTCCCTCCAGTCACCCTCGAACCTCCCTCCATTACCCTGGACCCTATAACAATCCACCTCCTCTAGAATGGGAGCCGACACCTGTAACCAGCCCCAAGCCCACCCTGACCCTGACCCTGACCCTGCCCGATATCTGAGCCACTTGTCCCGTCTCCCTCTATTACCCACCCCCCCACCATAAGACCTTCACCTACCAGACTCTCGCTGTGGACCTGCCATCCCACTCCACCCTCTGGTTGTGACTGTACCCTCCTACCACATGTACCCTGAGTTCACCCACCCCCTGAATCCCACCGTTGACACCACCAATGACCCCCCACCAAGGCACTGCCTCCCCTTCCCCAGACACCCACCCTCCCTTCCCCGACCCCTCTCGCCCGCTTCCCTCGTAAACCTGCCTCCCCTGCCCAGCTTGCAATCCAAGTTCCCTAAGTCTTGCAGCATTACTCTTAAAGACAGGCAGAAGCAGCACCTACATAACTGGAGATGCAGTGAAGCTCGCTAGGTGCACAACACTTGTATATAGCTGGGAAACAGACTGTTCTAATGATCCACTGGCAGGATACTTCATTTGGAGGGGAACATAATTCCACAAGTTGGCCTTTTAATAAGCATTCATGAGATAAATTAAGGTAAGTATGGTCGCTGACATAGATCAGCAGGAAACTCCAGCCACCTTTAACCCGCCATCAAAATCAGGACCACAATTCCAAACTGATTTCCCACTGGCAATTCCTGCCACTGGCCGGAGTGGAAAATTCCAGCCCCAAGTCTTTTTTTTTCAACAATACTCAAGTTCTGTAGCTACACCAAATGACACTGACCTGGACCTCGGTGCACAGGGAACAATTTCAAATTTGCGGATGATAGGAAGCATTGTAAACTGTGAGGAACACAATGTCAAACTTCAAAAGGACAGAGACAAGTGGGTGAAATGGGCAGACAGATGGCAGATAGAGTTCATGCAGAGAAATGTGGAGTGATTCACTTTGATCAGAAGAACGTGGAGAGACAATATAAAATAAAGGGTACAATTCTACAGGGGGTGCAGGAGCAGAGGGACCTGGGTGTATATGTGCAAAAACCGTTGAAGGTGGTAGGACAGGTGGAGAGAGCAGGTAATAAAGGGACAGTTTGCTGGGCTTTATTAATAGGGGCATAGAGTACAAGAGCAGGGAGGCTATGTTAAACTTGTATAAAACACTGGTTCAGCCTCAGCTGGAGTGTTGTGTCCAGCTCTGGGCACCGCACTTTAGGAAGGATGTGAATGCATTAGAGAGAGAGCAGAAAAGATTCATAAGGATGGTTCCCGGGATAAGGAAACTTCAGTTATATAGACAGACTGGAGAGGTTGGAACTATTTTCCTTGGAGAAGAGAAGGTTGAGAGGAGATTTGATAGGGGTGTTCAAAATCATGAGGGGTCTGGACAGGGTAGATAGGGAGAAACTGTTTGCAGTTTATAGAGAACCAGTAAACACAGTGCAGGTTGCAGCAGAGTGAGCTGATATGAGTTTGGTGAGTGGGGAGTTCAGGGGAGGAGGTGTTTCCTTATTTCAGTGCAGTGGAAGGAGCTGGTTGTTGAGTAACTGGCAAGTCAGCAGCTCGGGAATGTGAGAACAGCTGGGAACCAACGGGGTCCAGGACAAACATGTCTGCAGGAAGTGTAAGCAGCTAGAGGAGTTCTGGATCAGGATTACCGATCTGGAAGCTGAACTGCAGACACTGCACAGCGTAGGGGAGGGGGAGAAATACCTGGATACTTTGTTCCAGAAAACAGCCACACCTCTTAGAGTAGGGTCATCTGTTTTGGTCAGCAGTGAGGGACAGGAGGATGTGACTGTCAGTGAGGCAGGTAATGGAACTGAGCGGGGAGGAGGGGAGGAGCCTCAGGGTTTACCTTCCTCAAACAGGTTTGAGGTACTCAACCTGTGGATGAAAGTGAAGTCTGCAAGGTAGATGAGCTGGCTGGCCATGGCACTGTGGTACAGGAAGCCGGTCAAGCCAGGGGGAGCAAAAAGGATTGTAGTGGTAGTAGGGGATAATATAGTGAGGGGGATTGACACTGTTCCCTGCCGAAAAGAACAAGAGTCCAGGTGGCTGTGTTGCCTGCCCAGTGCCAGGGTTCGGGACATCTACTCAGGGCTGGAGAGGAACTTGCAGTGGGAGGGGGAGGATCCAGTCATCGTGATCTATGTAGACACCAATCTCTGGATTATTACCTGAGCCATGTGCAAATTGGCATAGGAAAAATCAGATTAGAGAGATGAATGTGTGGCTCAAGGACTGGTGTGGGAGGAGTGGGTTCCGGTTTGTGGGGCACTGGCAACGGTATTGGGGAAAGTGGGGGCTGTACCATTGGGGCGGTTTACACCTGAACTATGCTGGAGCTGGCGTCCTTGCCAGCTGCATAACTAGGGAAGCAGAAAGGGTTTTAAACTGAATAGTGGGGACAAGGGATCAAATTTGGGAAGATGCGGTAAACCAAAGAGTAGAGACAAGGCAAGAGAGAGGTCGTAATATGGGAAATGATAGACTGTGACAGGAAGGAACAGAGTACAAATCTAAGAGTAAATCAGTCGATAAGGCTAGACGCTACAAAGATAATAGGACAAAACTAAAGGCTCTGTATCTAAGTGCACTTGGCACTCTAAACAAAACAGATGAACTGATAGTGCAAATAGAAATAAGTAAGTACGATCTGATAACCATTACAGAGACGTTGTTACAGGATGACACAGACTGGGACCTGAACATTGAAGGGTGTGTGACATTTAGGAAGGACGGGAAGTTAGGAAAAGATGGAGGGGTGGCTCTGTTAATTAATGATAGTATTAACACATTAGAGATGAATGATCTAAGTTCAGGAAACCAGGATGTAGAAGCGGCTTGGGTAGAGATGAGAAATTATAAAGGCCGGAAGTCACTTGGAGTGGTGTACATGCCCCCTAGTCGTAACTACATGGTAGGACAGAGTGTGAAAGAAGAGGTAATGGGAGCTTGTTGGAAAGGTACAGCAATAATCATGGGGGATTTTAATCTACATGTAGACTAGAAAAATCAGATGGGCAAAGGTAGCCTGGATGAAGAGTTCATAGAATGTTTTCAGCATAGTTTCTAAGGACAGCACGTTCTGGAGCCATCCAGAGAGCAGGATATACTAGACGTGTATTGAGCAATGAATTAGGATCAATTGATAACCTCATAGTGAAGGCACCCCTAGGTAGTAGCGATCATAATATGATTGAATTTTACATTAATTTTGAGGAAAAGAAGAGTAGGTCTAAGACTAGTATTTTAAATTTAAATAAGGGCATTTATGAGGGTATGAAAGCAGAGCTAGCTAAAGTAAACTGGCAAATGTGGTTAAGGGATAGGTCAATAGCGGTTCAGTGGCAAACATTTAAAGGGATATTTCAGAATAGCTGCATTCCAATGAGAAAGAAAAATTCCAAGGAGAGGGCCCACCATACGCGTTAACTAAAAAAGTCAAAGACAGTATCAAACTTTAAAGAAAAGCATATAATTGTGCAAAGACAGGTAGCAGGAGAGAAGATTGGGCAGAGCATAAAGAACAGCAAAGAATGACAAAAAGATTAATAAGAAGAGAAAAAATAGAGTATGAGAGAAAGCTAGTTAGAAATATAAAGATAGATACTAAGAGTTTCTATAGATATTTAAAAAGAAAAGAGTTAACAAAGTGAGTGTTGGTCCTATAGAGAGTGCGTCTGGAGAATTAATGGAAAATAAGGAGATGACAGATGAATTGAACAGGTATTTTGCATTTGTCTTCACTATAGAGGATACAAGTAACATCCCAGAAATAGCTGTAAATCAGGAAATGGGAGGAAGGGAGGAACTCAGGAAAATTACAGTCACCAGGGAAGTGGGACTGATCAGATTGTTGGGGCTGCGGGCTGACAAGTGCCCAGGTCCAGATGGATTTCATCCTAGCCTTTCAAAGGAAGTGGCTAATGAGATAGTTAATGCGCTGGTTTTAATTTTCTAAAACTCCCTAGATTTGGGGAAGGTTCCATTAGATTGGGAAATATTAAATATAACTCCTTTATTCAAAAAGGGAGGGAGACAGAAAGCAGGAAACTACAAGCCAGTTAGCCCAACATCTGTCATAGGGAAAATGTTAGAGTCTATTATTAAAGATGCTGTAGCAGGGCACTTAGAAACATTCAAGGCAATCAGGCAGAGTCAATAGGGGAGGTGGTGGCATGGTGGTACTGTCACTGGACTGATAATCCAGAAACCCTGGGTAATTTTCTGGGGACCTGGGTTCAAATCCCACCAGAGCAGATGGTGGAATTTGAATTCAATAAAAATCTGGAATTAAAAGTCTAATGATGACCATGAAACCATTGTCGATTGTTGTAAAAAGCCATCTGGTTCACTAATGTCCTTTAGGGAAGGAAATCTGTCGTCCTTACCTGGTCTGGCCTACATGTGACTCCAGACCCACAGTAATGTGGTTGACTCTTAAAAATGCCCCCTAAACAAGGGTAATTAGGGATGGGTAATAAATGCTGACCTAGCCAGTGACAACCACATCCCACAAACAATTTTTTAAAAAATATGGTTTTGTGAAAGGGGAATCATGTTTAACCAATTTAATGGAGTTTTTTGAGGAAGTAACCTGTGCTGTGGATAAAGGGGAACTGGTGGATGTGCTGTACTTAGATTTCCAGAAGGTATTTGATAAAGTGCCACATCAAAGGCTTTTGCGGGAGTTGTTGACTTTTAATGACTCTCCAAATTTTCCTGTCCCACCCGTAATGATGTCTGCCACTGGCAGGGCCAGAAGATCCCAGCCTATGAGTACACTAACCTCGAAACCTCTCTCTGTACTCTATTCCTTACCTATTATCCCACCCTATCACAGCAACACCGAAACTGATTCAGATTACCCAACAGCCACTTTGATTAATGACAGCTCCTGCTCCTAAACAGCAGAACATCATACCTCTGAACATGGGAGCTCACTGGACACAAACAATGTACTCCCTCTCTCTCGCTCACTCTGACTCTCTGTCTCTCTTCTTTGCTCTGCCTCTCTCTCGCTCACTCTGTCTCTCCTGCTCTCGCTCGCTGTCTCTCTTTCTCTCCTTTGCTCACTCTATCTCTGTTATGACACAGCAGCTGGTAAATGCTGTTATTTAAAATCCCAGAGGTAAACTTTAAACAACTGTCATAACCTATATTTTTAAATGGTATGTTTGAGATGCAGCTCTGAAATCAGGAATCAGACCACCAGTTATCAGGAGGTTTTTATTTCAAACTAAATGAGACATGTAATATTTTACAACAAATTAAACACATACACATGGCTACAAATTATTACTGTCATAACTTTTAACAAATTCCCAAACTAATCCCCACCATGGTAACAGCAACCCATAGACTTAACCAAACACCAGGCAAAGCATTTTCACCTTATAAATTCAAAATGAGGTTCCTTTCATTTTGGTTCCTGTGCAGTCACAGGGGTAGGTTTACAGGCTTTGATCTTACATCGCCTCTGCTCTGCACACACAAAACTGCTGTCTGTTATACCCAACACAGCTCATTGAATTCTCTTTGTATCACCAGCCCCTTTGAACTCCACCTCTGCTAACAATAAAACCCCTTTCATAGTACCAATTATATTAGTAATATAAACAGCGCTTGGTGTCTCCTAGCTAGGTGCAAGATTTCACTCCCACTCTTGAATGCTCTATTCAACAAAACGAAAGTGTACCCTCAAAACTACTGTACATCAAAGCACCCAGACTAGTTGGCTTTAATGCAATGAAAACACACACAGACACACTACAGACTAAACCTCTATTTTTTTTAAAAAGTCCAATAACATTTTATACATTAATAGCTTCATGACAATCTCTCTCTCCCCCTCACTCGCCCTGTCTGTCTCTCGCTGTGGTAAAGTGAGAATGCAAGTGTACTGATCATGTGACAGCACTGATAAATCACTGTACAGTGCAAGCAACTGGGAACTGGAAGTCCAGTTCTGGAGGTTTCTGAGTGAGCACGTATGATCTGGTGCTCTGCCCTATGTCCCAATAAACCTTCACTATTTATTCTTACATCAGTCCCTCCCCATTATTGATTGAAAGCAGCAATTGATGAGAACACAGGGAGGCAGGCAGTTAGAGTGCACTTACCAATGAACTCATCTACCCAAGACATAAAACTCTCTCTCTCTGTTGCTCGCTCTGTCTATCTCTCCTTCATTTGCTCTCTCTCGTATGCTCTATTTCTCTCTTTTTCGCTCAGTGTTTTGTTTATAGGAACAGGAGTAGGCCATTCAGCCCCTCAGGCCTGCTATGCATGTTTTTTGGGGAGAGCAACAGGGTTAATGTTGACATCACTCTGTCTCACTCACTCTACTTCTCTCTCTCACACTATATCTCTCTTTGTCTCTCTCACTTGCTCTGTCTCTGTCTCTTGTTCTCTCTGGCTCTGCCCATCGCTCACACTGTCTCATTTTCACTTGCTCCATCTGTCTGTCTCTTGCCCTCTGTTGCTCCTGCCTCCCCTGCAACTGCTCCACTGACAGTGCCCCCCACCCCCCACCCCCCACCCCACCTCCCGCCACCCCCACTCCCCGCCCCTCCCCACCACCCCCCACCACCCCCCACCTCACCCCCCCAACCCCCGCCACCCCCCCGCCCCCCCGCCACCCCCCACCACCCCCCATCCCCCACAATCCCACCCCCCCGCCCCCCCGCCACCCGCCCCCCACCACCCGCCCCCCACCACCCCCCACCACCCCCCCATTCCCCACAACCCCACCCCCCACCACCCACCACCCCCACTCCCCGCCCCTCCCCACCACCCCCACCCCCCCATCCCCCACAACCCCACCCCCCACCACCCGCCACCCCACCCCCACCCCCCCAACCCCCGCCATCCCCCCGCCCCCCCCACCCCCCACCACCCCCCCATCCCCCACAACCCCACCCCCCACCACCCGCCACCCCCACACCCGCCACCCAACCCCCCACCCCCGACCCCCACCCCCCCTGCCACCCCCCCAGCACCCCCCACGCCCCCACCATCCCCCCACCCCAACCCCGCCCCCTCCGCAGCCCTGAGGCAGATGGAAGGCCCTCTGGGAGAGATCGGCACCAGAGAGGCCGCCTGGGATTGTGAGGGACCCTCAACATGGAGGCATCTCTGGAGCCTAATGAAAATGTAATACTGAAGCCTTCGCGCTCTCAGCTGTGTCGGTCTTGTCCTCTCACCCTCTCTCCTTCTCTCTGGTAACTTTCTATTCTTTTAACTCCTTATGTTTGTACAGAGAAGAACACTGAGGTCCAAGTGTCGGACTTACTGACTTTCCTCACCAAGATGCTAAAGTTGGAACATGAAGGTGAAGATGATGAGAGTGATGATGAGAAGTCTGTTGGGTTGGTCAAAGAATATCGCGTAAGTGAACTGACCTCCTTCTATTCTCTGTAAACCTCCGCTTATCCAAAACTCTCCTGTCTCAATCCGAACTCCTGCCCAGTCTCACTCACTCCTCAGAGCAGAGGCATCTTCAGCCAAACTGAAAACAACAAGCCAAGATTCAGCTCAACCACACACCCCCCCCATCCCCATCTCCCCCCCATCTCCGCCCCCCATCCCCATCTCCCCCCCATCTCCGCCCCCCATCCCCATCTCCCCCCCATCTCCCCCCCATCCCCATCTCCCCCCCATCTCCCCCCCATCCCCATCTCCCCCCCATCTCCCCCCCATCTCCCCCCATCCCCATCTCCCCCCCATCCCCATCCCCATCTCCCCCCCATCTCCCCCCCATCCCCCCCCCATCCCCCCCCCATCCCCCCCCCATCCCCCCCCCATCCCCCCAGCCTGTATTAACCCCCTCCTGAGACACTGGGCTGGGGTTTTACCCCCATGGTGGGTAGCTGGAGTCAGGAAGTTTCCTGGCTTGTCCCTCCTGCCTGGGGAGAAAGTGCCCCAATGGCAGGGTTGTTCTGGGTGGTGGGGCAGGTGCGGGCTGGAGTCAGCCCTGGAGACAGACTGGGGGCAGCCACGAGGGCTGCTGTGTGCGAGGTGGGCTGGTTAAAGGGTCCACCTCGACTCTCTGAGACTTGGGCCAGAATATTCCGGCCCTGTTGGTGTCAGGCATCACGGTGGGTGTGAGCGGACAATATGGTGAGAAGATCCACACCATCATTAAACCAGTTTGCGATTCTCTGCTCCGCCCGTCAATGGCCACATTTCCTGCCGCCAGATGTGGGGATTTTCACTGCCGCTCGTCTACATATCATCTGAAGCCCAGCTCACCGGAATCATCCCTCCCACGCTGGATCACCTGAGCACATCGGCCTGATCACACACCAACGTGGTTCACAACAGCCTTTAGAAGGCGTGTATCAGGGGAACTTGGAGGGGAGGACACACTAACTCTGTGCAGCGCTCCTGAGGGTGGTCGGCTGGACCTCGTGGTTGAGGTGCTGCAGATTCAGGTGAGGACACAGGCAAGCGGCTTTTACCCAGCTGGCTGACAGGGCGGTGACAGGGCAAGGGCTGCTCTGCAGTACTGGCAAGTTAGAGGGGGCAAGGCAGCACTGTCTGATAGTAGTGCACAAGCACGTGCAGCCGGTGGGGTGAGAGAAGTGACCATCAGGGAAACCTTGTATAAAGCGACCATTCCTCTGTAGCTGAGACAGTTCAGGCACAGCCACATTGATATGATTGGAGTTGGGCCTCCAGCTTCTCTGCCCACTCAAGCAGCACAGAGGCATCAAAGCGTCACCAAATGTTCCAGAGCTTTTCACCTCCACACCTCCCAGCACCCCCGGCACAGACTGCAAACTCATGAGCATTTTAATCCACTGCACAACAGTTGGACGACTGGACACGTTGTACAATCTCCTCGCGAAATCTGGCCATGGGGCAGTCACTGGTGGAGGTGCTCACAACCCCATTGCAATGTCACTATCCCGGTTTGGACCAGTCTCCCCCATGGTCCAAGCTAACAGGGCAGCCTTGCAGTGCGGGTTAGGGGAATGCCTGTGCCTGAGCTGAGGGCACAGCCTGCAGCCCAATGGGCAAAGTTGCTGCCAATAGGTTGGGTGGAGTAGGGCGGAGGTGGGTGGGGTTTCGGGCAGCCATGCAGCGCATTAAACTCTGACCATCCAAGTGATGACCAACACTCTCCAGGATGCATTCAGGGGCCTTCAGACTTACACAAGAGAGGTTCTTAGTACCACCCATGTTAACCCACACGCCTCTCTCTATCATCCAGCAGGAGGAGGACATCAGAAACATGGAGCCTGGTGAACTAGCCATATATGTCTCATGGTTTACAGGGAGCAGAGACGATGGAGAAGAGAGTGATGGAGGTGTCTGGCTGGGCAGAGGGAGGAGCATCACCCTCAGGAAGATGGGGCAGCTGGGGCTCCTGCACACACTGTCCAAGAGCCACAGTGAGCCCTCGCTGGTCAGCACCTCGCCACACCCAGGGTCTATAGATGTCGTCTTTCATTCTGCAGATGACCGAGAACCAGTATCACTGAAAACTGCGCATGTCTAGGGAACTGGGGGATCACATCTGCAGGACTTGGCCCCAAGGGGACATGGGGGGCATCCACTGCCAGTGGCTGTGAAAGTGACCACGGTGATCAATATTTACCCTCCACAGGTGACCTCTGAGATATCACAAGCCTCCACCCACAAATGCATCCATGAGATCACAGATGCCACATTTGCGAGGACACACAACTTGGTGCATTTTGCCCACAACAAGGACAGTCAGGAAGCCAGAGCACTGGAATTTGCCCAGATCTCAGGTTTCCCACAGGTGCAGAGTGCCAGCAACTGGACACGAGTGGCACTTAGATCTCCACGGCACAAGCAGTCAAATACCCTAACTGTGGCTACAAGAGCAGGTCAGAGGCTGGGAACCCTGCAACGAGTAACTCACCTCCTGACTCCCCAAAGCCTGTCCACCATCTACAAGGCACAAGTCAGGAGCGTGATGGAATACTCCCCACTTGCCTGGATGAGTGCAGCTCCCACAACACTCAAGAAGCTTGACACCATCCAGGACAAAGCAGCCGCTTGATTGGCACCACATCCACAAACATTCACTCCCTCCACCACCGATGCACAGTAGCAGCAGGGTCACTGGGTCAAAATCCTGGAACTCCCTCCCTAACAGCACTGTGGGTGTACCTACACCACATGGACTGCAGCGGTTCAAGAAGGCAGCTCATCACCACCTTCTCAAGGGCAATTAGGGATGGGTAATAAATGCTGGCCCAGCCAGTGAAGCCCACATCCCATGAATGAATAAACAAACCGCAAGGAGGAGGCCATTCGGCCCTTCCAGCCTGCTCCACCATTAAACATGGTCATGGCTGATCCTATATCTCAACGCTGTACTCCCACACTCTTCCCATACTCCCTGGATGCCTTTAGAGTCCAGAAATCTATCTATTTCCTTCTTAAATATATCCACAGCCTCTGTGGTAGAGAATTCCACAGGTTCACCACCCTCTGAGTGAAGAAGTTTCTCCTCATCTCAGTCCTAAATGGTCTACCCGTATCCTGAGACTGTGACTCCTTGTTCTAGACCCCAGCCAGAGGAAACATCATCCCTGCATCCAGTCTGTCCATCCCTGTCAGAATTTTATATGTTTCAATGAGATCCCCTCTCATTCTTCTAAACTCCAGTGAATACAGGGCCTAGTCGGCCCAATCTCTCCTCATACAACAATCCTGCCATCCCAGGAATCAGTCTGGTGAACCTTCGCTGCACTCCCTCTATGGCAAGTATATCCTTTCTTAGGTAAGGAGACCAAAACTGCACACACTACTCCAGGTGTGGTCTCACCAAGGCCCTGTACAGCTGCAGTAAGACATCCTTGCTCCTGTACTCAGGTCCTCTCACAATGAAGGCCAACATACCATTTACCTTCTTAACTGCTTGCTGCACCTGCATGCTTGCTTTCAGTGATTGGTGTACAAGGACACCCAGGTCCCTTTGTACATCAACATTTCCCAATCTCACCATTTAAATAACATTCTGCCATTCTGTTTTTCACACCGAAGTGAATAAGTGGAACTTATCCACGTTATACTGCATCTGCCATGTATTTGCCCACTCACTCAACCTGTCTAAATCACCTTGAAGCCTCTTAACATCCTCCTCACCGCTCACATTCCCACCTAGTTTTGTGTCATCAGCAAACTTGGGAATATTACATTTGGTTTCCTCATCCAAATCATTGATGTATATTGTGAATAGCTGGGACCCAAGCACTGATCCCTGAGGGTACCCCATCAGTCACCACCTGCCACTCTGAAAAAGACCCATTTATTCCTACTCTCTGTTTCCTGCCTGCTAACCAATTCTCAATCCATGCCAATATATTACCCCCAATCCCATGCGCTTAAATTTTGCACCATCCTTGTGGCTGGTGGTAACACACATACCCTCTGTGATAATGCTCCTGTCATGGAGATGGAAGCAGATGTCTATAGTCCCTACATTCCATGAGGATGATGACAGTGCAAACACTCCATAGATCCTCCCATGGCTTATGTGAATGTCGGACTCATGTCTGGCTGAGGGCAGATCACTGAGAACAGGGTCATATCATGGAGATACAGGGGGGAGACTTTCACTTCTCCTGATCCTATGGCATCCTTTGTGAGCTGAACCTTTCAGGACCACACTGTCTCCGGACACAGATGCTGAGGAGATCGGGGAACAGCCACACCTCAAAGATGCCGGGAGCCCACAGAGAGAATGAGAGAACTCTGTTCTGCCGGCCCAGGACATTCTGGCAGCAATGATAAGCCCCATCGAGGTACAGGCATGACTGATGTGTCCTGTGACAGGGAAAGTGCACCATCAGTGCTGGGAATGTTACACAGACACAGGGAAGAGGCCCTGGACTGAGACATCTCCCTTTATCCTGTGCAGAAAGGTTTCACATCTGAGTGACAAGAACACTGCTCATCAGAACAAGGAGCCTCAGGCAGGGAGACATTGTTGGGAGTTTATTGACAATAGTGAACAGTCTGTACAAGTGATTAACATCCGTGCCCAGGCTGTGCAACTACTATTACCTAACTTTCCTAACCCTGCCGCTGTGTCTTGGTGCTCCCGGGACATCCACAGTGGAGATGGAGGCAGCCTGCTGACTGTGACGCCCTGTCTGTGATGACTTTGGTGGGCGTCCTCTGGAGGGCCGAGACTTGGAGGGTCCCGGCCTGCTTTCGGGGTCCTGCTGTGTGGCAGTGTCACCCTCCTCGGCCTGTGGAACTGGAGCTGCTGGGGTCACAGGAAGAGGGGAGTTGGATGGGCCGGACACTCCCAGAGTCACCTGGGTGGATGGCCCCGGACTGTGCACCTGCTGATCCTCCTCCCTATGGGTGCCCGAGGGCCCCAGGCTGACTCCGTGAGGAGAAGGGGCAGCTGGAGTGAGATCGAGCTGCCCAGCACCCCTCTCACATACACACTGTTGGAGGCCAAATTTGGTGTCAGTGATGGAGTTAAGCCCGCGCAGCAGTGCAGGAGCGATGTCCTGGACCAAGGTCTCCATGGGTGACTTTAATTACCCGAATGTAGACTGGGACAGTGATAGTGTAAAGGGTGGAGAGGGGTAAAAGATTGTGTTGAGAATTTTCTACAGCAGTATGTGTCCAATCCAACAAGAAAAGACGCACTGTTGGACCTGGTTCTTGGAAATGAGGTGGGCCAAGTAAATCAAGTGTCAGTGGGGGAACATTTAGGAGACAGTGATCATTGTATTGTACGTTTTAGGATGATGATAGAAAAGGACGATAGGAAATCCAGAGTAAAAATAATTAACTGGACAAGAGCCGACTTCAATGGGGCAGGAACAGAGCTGGGTCAGATAGACTGGAACGAAAGATTGGAGGGAAAAATTATAGCTGAACAAAAGAAATGGTTTGGGCACAGTCAGGGTATATTCCATCGATAGGGAAAGGTAGGGAAACAAATCCAGAGCTCCCTGGATGAAAAAGGAGATTGAAATTAAGATAAAGAAGAAAAAGTGCGCTTATGACAGGTGTCAGGTAGAAAATACAATTAGGGACCAAGAGGAATACAGAAGGTTCAGAGGGGAGGTGAAAAAGCAAATTAGAGAAGTGAAGAGGGATTGTGAGAAAAGACTGGCAGCCAACATAAAGGGGAATCCCAAAGTCTTCTATAGGCACATAAATAGCATTAGGGTGGTAAAAGGAGGAGGAGGGCCGATTAGGGAATTTACACATGGACGAAGGGGCCATGGCTGGGGTATTAAATGAATACTTTGCATCCGCCTTTACCAAGGAGGTAGATGCTACCCAGGCCAAGGGGACAGACGAGGAAACTCTGTCACCAGAAGGATTCAAAATCGATAAGGATGAAGTGTTGAATAGACTGTTGGTATTTAAAGTTGACAGGGCACCGGGACCGGATGAGATACATCCAAGGATATTGAAGGAAGTGAGAGTAGAAATTGTAGGGGCACTGGCTATAATCTTTCAGTCTCCCCTAGACTCAGGGGAGGTGCCAGAGGACCGGAGAATTGCAAACATTACGCCCTTGTTCAAAAAAGGTTGTAAGGATAAGCCCAGCAATTACAGACCAGTTCAGTGGTGGGCAAGATTCTAGAAACAATTATTTGGGATAGAATTAGTAGTCACATGGAAAAACATGGGTTGATAAGGAAGAGCCAGCATGGATTTCTAAAGGGAAAATCCTGTTTAACTAACTTTCTGGAGTTTTTTGAAGAGGTAACAGAAAAGGTCGATGAGGGTCATGCTATTGATGTGTACATGGACTTTCAAAAGGCATTGGACACAGTGCCACACAACAGACTTGTGAGAAAAGTTATTGTAGCAGCGTGGATACAAAATTAGCTGAAAAATAGGAAACAGAGAGTAATGGTCAATGGATGTTTTTCGGGCTGGAGGGAGGTTTGTAGTGGAGTTCCCCAGGGGTCAGTATTGGGGCCCTTGCTTTTCCTGATATATATCAGGATCTTGGTGTGCAGGGGACGATTTCAGAGTTTGCGGATGATATGAAGTTTGGGAGTGTTGTGAACTGCGAGGAGGATGGTGTGGAACTTCAAAAGGACAAAGACAAGTTGGTGGAGTGGGCAGATAGGTGGCAGATGAAGTTCAATGCGGAGAAATGTGAGGTGATGCATTTTGGAAGGAAGAACATGGACAGACAATATAAAATAAGGGGTGAAATTTTGAAGGGGGTGCAGGAGCAGAAAGCATTGTAGGTGGCAGGACAGGTGGAGAGAGCAGTTAATAAAGCATATAGTATCCTGGGCTTAATTAATAGGGGCATAGAGTACAAGAGCAGGGAGGTTATGCTGAATTTATATAAGACACTCATTAGACCTCAGCTGGAGTATTGTGTACAGTTCTGGGCGTCACATTATAGGAAGGATGCGAACACATTGGAGAGAGTGCAGAAGAGGTTTACAAGAATGGTTCCAGGGATGAGAAACTTCAGCTATGAGGATGGATTGGAGAGGTTGGGACTGTTCTCCTTGGAGAGGAGAAGGCTGAGAGGAGATTTGATAGAAATGTTCAAAACCATGAGGGGTCTGGACAGAGTAGATCGGGAGAAGCTGTTCCCGCTTGGAAATGGATCAAGAACCAGGGGCACAGTTTTAAAGTGATTTGCAAAAGAAGCAAATGCGAGGTGAGAAAAAACTTTTTCACACAGCGAGTGGTTTGGGTTTGGAATGCACTGCCTGGAAGTGTGGTGGAGGCAGGTTCAATCGAGGCATTCAAGAGGGCATTAGATGATTATTTGAATAGAAACAATGTACAGGGGTACGGGGAAAAGGCAGGGCAATGACACAATGGAAAATTGGTGCAGACATGATGGGCCGAATGGCCTCCTTCTGTGCTGTTAAAATTTTGTGATTCTGTGATATGGCGGCTGCCATCCGGCCAGTGTTGACCTCGGTGCGTTGCAATGCCGGCGCTATCACCTCAGCCTGAAGGCGGACGGACTCCTCCATCGTGCCTTCCAATCTGAGGAGTGCAGCGGACATCCCTTCCTGATGTTCCCGAGCTTGTCTTTGCAGCTCCAGCAACTGTGACATGACCGAGTCCAGAGGCTCCTCATCTGACTCGGACTCAGCAATGTTCTGGCCTCCAGCAGCCCTCCGAGTGCCGGGGACCTGGGAAGTCCCTCCCTCCGCCTGCTGTGGATCAGACTGTGCGATGTGCTCACCAGATTGTGATCCCGAGGCTACTCTAAAGCTGGGTCCCACCGAGGAGCTCCCATATGCTGCAGCCTTGACACGTCGCCTGTCCTGCCATACACATGTGCTTTAATTAATTACTTAATTCTTTTATTCAATTATTTATTTCCTTATATATATTTATTAATCTTATCACAAATCCCTCCAATATTTTAAACCTTAGGAATAAAATAGACCTTGACCACTTACCGGATATTCACCAAACAGTTAGCTTCTTCCCTTGTTATAGAGCAAGAATCAATTCCTACAGGGGAAAGAGTTAGAAATAGCAAAGGAACACCTCCCTCCCATCCTCACTGAACACCTTCAGCTCACCAAACTCTCACACTCCGTTGAGGTCACACACTCAGTGTTGCTCACACTGAGAAGGTTTTAAACAAAGGGATGAGCTGAGTCTCAGGGTCCTCTTTTCATGCACCCTTCTAGATGGGGGTCACAGTATCTGAGTCCTCTCGCTCTTTCATAGGGGTCGCTTACAGGAATCGTTCCTGTAACTCAGTTCAAGAGAAAGATTGTTGTAAAACCCAAGCCCCATAACAGCACAAACGGATGAAGGTGTGAAATATTCTGTGGGCCAAGAGAGAGGAATTATTTCCCAAGCCTGCATTACTGAATGAGGAATGGTCCAGTGTCTGGAAAGGCTGAATGGTCTCCTGTTGCCTTGTCATGAGATACTGTCTGATATTTGCTGGGCTGAACCTCTTGTCATCACTGTTATGTGAGCATGCACTGTGGGAATTCCCAGATTCCTCATGGAATATCCCACCAGTTCCTGGCAAGCTGTATAATTCATCCCAGCGGCATGCTCCTGACTAAACTCTGCACTGTCTGATTACAGAGCCTGTCATCCCACTCGATGTACCCCTGCACTGTTGCAAAGGATCCCAACAACATAACCAAGAACCGGTTCCTCAATATTTTGCCATGTAAGTGCGATGGTGGCTGTGTGTACACCAGTGTCCCGTGTCTATGTATATTTCTATTTATATAAACGACATAGATGACTATGTTGGGGGGTAGGATTAGTAAGTTTGCGGATGACACAAAGATTGGCCAGGTGGTTAACAGTGAGGTTGAGTGTCTTGGGCTACAGGAAGATATAGACGGGATGGTCAAATGGGCAGATAAGTGGCAGATGGAAGTTAACCCTGAAAAGTGTGAGGTGATACACTTTGGAAGGAGTAATTTGACAAGGAAGTATTCAATGAACGGCATGACAGTAGGAAGTTCTGAGGAACAAAGGGACCTTGGCGTGTGTGTCCATAGATCTCTGAAGGCAGAGGGGCCTGTTAGTGGGGTGGTGAAAAAGGCATATGGGACACTTGCCTTTATCAATCGAGGCATAGATTACAAAAGTAGGGAGGTCATGTTGGAGTTGTATAGAAACTTGGTGAGGCCACAGCTGGAGTACTGTGTGCAGTTCTGGTCGCCACATTATAGGAAGGATGTGATTACACTGGGGGATTGTTGTTTGTTGTTCTGTTCCCGTGTGGAATGTATGGCTGGTTAAGAGGTTGGGCAAATTTGTGTGGGGGTGAGGCTGTGAGGGGTGTGGGTGGTGTGGGGGGTGGGGGAGGTGGGGGTGTGGGGGGGTGTGGGGCTGTGGGGGGGTGAGTGGTGTGGGGGCGTGTGGGGGAGGTGGGGGTGGGTCTGTGGGGAGTGGGCCTGTGGGGGGTGGGGGTGGGGGTGGGGGTGGGTCTGTGGGGGTGGGGGTGGGTCTGTGAGGGGGGGTGGGGTCTGTGAGGGGTGGGGATGGGCGTGGGTCTGTGGGGGGTGGGGTCTGTGGGGGGTGGGGGTGGGTCTGTGGGGGGTGGGCGTGGGGGTGGGTCTGTGAGAGTGGGGGTGGGGGCGGGTCTGTGGGGGTGGGTCTGTGAGGGTGGGGGTGGGTCTGTGGGGGGTGGGGTCTGTGGGGGGTGGGCGTGGGTTGGGGTTGGGGTGGGGGTGGGGGGGTTGGGGTGGGGGGGTTGGGGTGGGGGTTGGGGTGGGGGTGGGGGTGGGGATGGGTGTGTGGGGGTTGGGGTGGGGGTTGGGGTGGGGGTGGGGGTGGGGATGGGTGTGTGGGGGTTGGGGTGGGGGTGGGGGTTGAGGTGGGGGTGGGGGTTGGGGTGGGGGTGGGGGTGGGGGTGGAGGTGGGGGGTGTGTGGGGGTTGGGGTGGGGGTGGGGGTTGGGGTGGGGGTGGGGGTGGGGGTGGGGATGGGTGTGTGGGGGTTGGGGTGGGGGTGGGGGTTGGGGTGGGGGTGGGTGTTGGGGTGGGGGTGGGGATGGGTGTGTGGGGGTGGGGGTGGGGGTGGGGGTGGGGGTGGGGGTGGGGGTTGGGGTGGGGGTGGGTGTTGGGGTGGGGGTGGGGGTGGGGATGGGTGTGTGGGGGTGGGGGTGGGGGTGGGGGTTGGGGTGGGGGTTGGGGTGGGGGTGGGGGTGGGGGTGGGGATGGGTGTGTGGGGGTTGGGGTGGGGGTGGGGGTGGGGGTGGGGATGGGTGTGTGGGGGTTGGGGTGGGGGTGGGGGTGGGGATGGGTGTGTGGGGGTTGGGGTGGGGGTGGGGGTGGGGATGGGTGTGTGGGGGTTGGGGTGGGGATGGGGGTGGGGGTGGGGATGGGTGTGTGGGGGTTGGGGTGGGGGTGGGGGGGTTGGGGTGGGGGTGGGGGGGTTGGGGTTGGGGTTGGGGTGGGGGTGGGGGTGGGGGTGGGGGTGGGGTCCGTGTTGCTGTCTGTGATTTACAAAGGCCGGAATGGCCTAGTTGTTGATGGTGTTTGTGCTCCTGGATTTTAGATGACCACAGCCGGGTGGTGCTGAAGAGCCGGAAACACAAGGACGATGGATTTATCAATGCCAGTTACATTGACGTAAGCATCAGCCAGACAGCGGCTAACACCGGGGTCACCGGCCAGACCAGGGTCACGGGTCAGACGGGGGTCACCGGCCAGACCGGGGTTACCGGCCAGACCAGGGTCACTGGCCAGACCGGGGTTACCGGCCAGACCGGGGTCACCAACCAGTCCGGGGTCACTGGCCAGACCGGGGTCACTGGCCAGACCGGGGTCACGGGCCAGACCGGGGTCACGGGCCAGACCGGGGTCACCAACCAGTCCGGGGTCACGGGCCAGACCGGGGTCACCAACCAGTCTGGGGTCACGGGCCAGACCGGGGTCACTGGTCAGATCAGGATCACAGGTCAGATCTGGGTCACAGGCCAGACCAGGGTCATGAGTCAGACCGAGATCATGGGCAAGACCCGGGCCATGTTCCATATTGGGGAGCGGCGTGACATGGTGTGAGGGAAGAGTGAGCTGGGGTGGAGAGGGGACTGCGATGAGCAGGGAAGGGAGAGCACACTCAGAGATTTCTATTCATTCACGGGATGGGGGCTTCACTGGCTGGGCCAGCATTTATTGCCCATCCCTAGTTGTCCTTGAGAAGGTGGTGGTGAGCTGCCTTCTTGAGCCGCTGCAGTCCATGTGGTGTAGGTACACCCACCGTGCTGTTAGGAAGGGAGTTCCAGGATTTTGACCCAGCGACAGTGAAGGAACGGTGATATATTCCCAAGTCAGGATGGTGAGTGACTTGGAGGGGAACTTCCAGGTGGTGGTGTTTCCATCTATCTGCTGCCCTTGTCCTTCTAGGTGGTAGTGGTTCTGGGTTTAGAAGGTGCTGTCTAAGGAGCCTTGGTGAATTCCTGCAGTGCATCTTGTAGATGGTACACACTGCTGCTACTGTGCATCGGTGGTGGAGGGAGTGAATGTTTGTGGATGTGGTGCCAATCAAGCGGCTGCTTTGTCCTGCTCTCTGTGGAAGTTGGATAATAAATGTTGGCCCTGCCAGTGATGCCCACATCCCTTGAAAGAATTAAAAGAAAGAAAATACCAAAGCCTAATAATCCTCAGGGAGAAGAAACTCCTCTTCATCTCCGCCTTAACAGGAGAAACCCTTTATTTTTAAACCGTCTCCCCTAGTTCTAGACTCTGAGGGGAAACACCCTCGTAGTATTCACCCTGTCAAGTCCCCTCGCAATCGTCTGTTTCCATTAAATTACCACTAATTCCTCGAAACTCGGGTCAGTATAAACTCAACTTCCACAACCTTTCCTCACAGGAACAGGAACAATCGAGTGAACCTTCTCCAAAATGTTTCAAATGCAATTAAATCTCTCCTTAGTGTTAGTGTTTATCCTCAACAGGCCATTCGGCCCCTCCAGTTTGTGTTAGTGTTTCCCACCTCTCTCTCTCCAGCTCTGATTGGCTACACCTCACTCTATCCAATGTCCCCACACATTGCTGCAGCTTCTAATCTGAAAACAGCAATAATCGAGGTTCAGGTTTGAATCCTTTCTGCTTTTCCTTGACCCTGGATAATAACCCGTCATTCAGCTCCCAAAACCATATGTGCCGCCCCTCTCCAAGTCTGACTGTGTGACGTGCTGAGTAGTCTCTGTGTCTCTTTCACTGCTTTAAAGCAGTCAGAGCCCTGGGTTCAACACAAACCTGTGATAATGGGACTGATTCTCAGAGAGGTTTCTGTGCTGAGTTACAGACCAGCAGAGCTCCGGTTGCATTTGTGCAGGGTCTACATAGCACATCCTCTTTATCAAACCTCACCGTCTCTTATCTCTCAGATAGAAACCCACCTGTTTAAAAATAGATTCTCAGCGGCTTCAAAAAAACCCAAAATGTCAAACAGCTGGAAGAGCTCAAGGCAACATGTGAAATACAGTGAGAGGGGGTGAGTGGTAGAGAGTGGCACAGAGGGGTGGGATAGGGAGTGAGGGAGGGAGAGTGATTATTACACATGGCTCTTCTATTACAGCACAGTGTTAACACACTGCTCCTCTATTACAGTACAGCATTAATACACTGCTCCTCTATTACAGCACAGTGTTAACACAACATTCCTCTATTACAGCACAGTGTTAACACAACACTCCTCTATTACAGCACAGCATTAAGACACTGCTCCTCCATTACAGCACAGTATTAACACAATACCCCACTATTACAGCACAGTGTTATCACAACACTCCTCTATTACAGCACAGTGTTAACACAACACTCCTCTATTACAGCACAGCATTAAGACACTGCTCCTCCATTACAGCACAGTATTAACACAATACCCCTCTATTACAGCACAGTGTTAACACAATACCCCTCTATTACAGCACAGTGTTAACACAACACTCCTCTATTACAACACAGTGTTAAAACAACACTCCTCTATTACAGCACAGCATTAATACACTGCTCCTCTATTACAGCACAGTGTTAACACAATACCCCTCTATTACAGCACAGCATTAATACACTGCTCCTCTATTACAGCACAGTGTTAACACAACACTCCTCTATTACGGCACAGCATTAATACACTGCTCCTCTATTACAGCACAGTGTTAACACAAAACCCCTCTATTACAGCACAGTGTTAACACAACACTCCTCTATTACGGCACAGCATTAATACACTGCTCCTCTATTACAGCACAGTGTTAACACAATACCCCTCTATTAAAGCACAGTGTTAACACAATACCCCTCTATTACAGCACAGTGTTAACACCATACCCCTCTATTACAGCACAGTGTTAACACAACACTCTTCTATTACAGCACAGCATTAATACACTGCTCCTCTATTACAGCACAGTGTTAATACAATACCTCTCTATTTCAGCACAGTGTAAACACAATACTCCTCTATTACAGCACAGTGTTAACACAATACCCCTCTATTACAGCACAGTGTTAACACAATACCCCTCTATTACAGCACAGTGTTAACACCATACCCCTCTATTACAGCACAGTGTAAACACAATACCACTCTATTACAGCACAGCGTTAACACAATACCCCTCTATTACAGCACAGTGTAAACACAATATCCCTCTATTACAGCACAGCGTTAACACAATACTCCTCTATTACAGCACAGTGTTAACACAATACCCCTCTATTACAGCAGTGTTAACACAATACCCCTCTATTACAGCTCAGTGTTAATATAACACTCCTCTATTACAGCACAGCATTAATACACTGCTCCTCAACTACAGCAAAGTGTTAACACAATACCCCTCTATTACAGCACAGTGTTAACACAATACCCCTCTATTACAGCACAGCGTTAACACAATACCCCTCTATTACAGCACAGCGTTAACACAACACCCCTCTATTACAGCACAGTGTTAACACAATACCCCTCTATTACAGCACAGCGTTAACACAATACGCCTCTATTACAGCACAGTGTAAACACAATACCACTCTATTACAGCACAGCGTTAACACAATACCCCTCTATTACAGCACAGTGTAAACACAATACCCCTCTATTACAGCACAGCGTTAACACAATACTCCTCTATTACAGCACAGTGTTAACACAATACCCCTCTATTACAGCAGTGTTAACACAATACCCCTCTATTACAGCACAGCGTTAACACAATACCCCTCTATTACAGCACAGTGTTAACACAATACCCCTCTATTACAGCACAGTGTTAACACAATACCCCTCTATTACATCACAGTGTTAACACCATACCCCTCTATTACAGCACAGTGTTAACACCATACCCCTCTATTACAGCACAGTGTTAACACAATACCCCTCTATTACAGCACAGCGTTAACACAATACCCCTCTATTACAGCACAGTGTTAACACAATACCCCTCTATTACAGCACAGTGTAAACACAATACCCCTCTATTACAGCACAGTGTTAACACAATACCCCTCTATTACAGCACAGTGTTAACACATTACCCCTCTATTACAGCACAGTGTTAACACAACACTCCTCTATTACAGCACAGCATTAATACACTGCTCCTCTATTACAGCACAGCATTAATACACTGCTCCTCTATTACAGCACAGCATTAATACACTGCTCCTCTATTACAGCACAGTGTAAACACAATACCCCTCTATTACAGAACAGTGTTAACACAATACCCCTCTATTACAGCACAGTGTAAACACAATACCCCTCTATTACAGCACAGTGTTAACACAACACTCCTCTATTACGGCACAGCATTAATACACTGCTCCTTTATTACAGCACAGTGTTAACACAATACCCCTCTATTAAAGCACAGTGTTAACACAATACCCCTCTATTACAGCACAGTGTTAACACCATACCCCTCTATTACAGCACAGTGTTAACACAACACTCTTCTATTACAGCACAGCATTAATACACTGCTCCTCTATTACAGCACAGTGTTAATACAATACCTCTCTACTTCAGCACAGTGTAAACACAATACTCCTCTATTACAGCACAGTGTTAACACAATACCCCTCTATTACAGCACAGTGTTAACACAATACCCCTCTATTACAGCACAGCATTAAGACACTGCTCCTCCATTACAGCACAGTATTAACACAATACCCCACTATTACAGCACAGTGTTATCACAACACTCCTCTATTACAGCACAGTGTTAACACAACACTCCTCTATTACAGCACAGCATTAAGACACTGCTCCTCCATTACAGCACAGTATTAACACAATACCCCTCTATTACAGCACAGTGTTAACACAATACCCCTCTATTACAGCACAGTGTTAACACAACACTCCTCTATTACAACACAGTGTTAACACAACACTCCTCTATTACAGCACAGCATTAATACACTGCTCCTCTATTACAGCACAGTGTTAACACAATACCCCTCTATTACAGCACAGCATTAATACACTGCTCCTCTATTACAGCACAGTGTTAACACAACACTCCTCTATTACGGCACAGCATTAATACACTGCTCCTCTATTACAGCACAGTGTTAACACAAAACCCCTCTATTACAGCACAGTGTTAACACAACACTCCTCTATTACGGCACAGCATTAATACACTGCTCCTCTATTACAGCACAGTGTTAACACAATACCCCTCTATTAAAGCACAGTGTTAACACAATACCCCTCTATTACAGCACAGTGTTAACACCATACCCCTCTATTACAGCACAGTGTTAACACAACACTCTTCTATTACAGCACAGCATTAATACACTGCTCCTCTATTACAGCACAGTGTTAATACAATACTCCTCTATTACAGCACAGTGTTAACACAATACCCCTCTATTACAGCACAGTGTTAACACAATACCCCTCTATTACAGCACAGTGTTAACACCATACCCCTCTATTACAGCACAGTGTAAACACAATACCACTCTATTACAGCACAGTGTTAACACAATACCCCTCTATTACAGCACAGTGTAAACACAATATCCCTCTATTACAGCACAGCGTTAACACAATACTCCTCTATTACAGCACAGTGTTAACACAATACCCCTCTATTACAGCAGTGTTAACACAATACCCCTCTATTACAGCTCAGTGTTAATATAACACTCCTCTATTACAGCACAGCATTAATACACTGCTCCTCAACTACAGCAAAGTGTTAACACAATACCCCTCTATTACAGCACAGTGTTAACACAATACCCCTCTATTACAGCACAGCGTTAACACAATACCCCTCTATTACAGCACAGCGTTAACACAACACCCCTCTATTACAGCACAGTGTTAACACAATACCCCTCTATTACAGCACAGCGTTAACACAATACCCCTCTATTACAGCACAGTGTAAACACAATACCACTCTATTACAGCACAGCGTTAACACAATACCCCTCTATTATAGCACAGTGTAAACACAATACCCCTCTATTACAGCACAGCGTTAACACAATACTCCTCTATTACAGCACAGTGTTAACACAATACCCCTCTATTACAGCAGTGTTAACACAATACCCCTCTATTACAGCACAGCGTTAACACAATACCCCTCTATTACAGCACAGTGTTAACACAATACCCCTCTATTACAGCACAGTGTTAACACAATACCCCTCTATTACAGCACAGTGTTAACATAACACTCCTCTATTACAGCACAGCATTAATACACTGCTCCTCAATTACAGCACAGTGTTAACACAATACCCCTCTATTACAGCACAGTGTTAACACAATACCCCTCTATTACATCACAGTGTTAACACCATACCCCTCTATTACAGCACAGTGTTAACACCATACCCCTCTATTACAGCACAGTGTTAACACAATACCCCTCTATTACAGCACAGTGTAAACACAATACCCCTCTATTACAGCACAGTGTTAACAGCATACCCCTCTATTACAGCACAGTGTTAACACATTACCCCTCTATTACAGCACAGTGTTAACACAACACTCCTCTATTACAGCACAGCATTAATACACTGCTCCTCTATTACAGCACAGCATTAATACACTGCTCCTCTATTACAGCACAGCATTAATACACTGCTCCTCTATTACAGCACAGTGTAAACACAATACCCCTCTATTACAGAACAGTGTTAACACAATACCCCTCTATTACAGCACAGTGTAAACACAATACCCCTCTATTACAGCACAGTGTTAACACAACACTTCTCTATTACGGCACAGCATTAATACACTGCTCCTCTATTACAGCACAGTGTTAACACAATACCCCTCTATTAAAGCACAGTGTTAACACAATACCCCTCTATTACAGCACAGTGTTAACACCATACCCCTCTATTACAGCACAGTGTTAACACAACACTCTTCTATTACAGCACAGCATTAATACACTGCTCCTCTATTACAGCACAGTGTTAATACAATACCTCTCTACTTCAGCACAGTGTAAACACAATACTCCTCTATTACAGCACAGTGTTAACACAATACCCCTCTATTACAGCACAGTGTTAACACAATACCCCTCTATTACAGCACAGCATTAAGACACTGCTCCTCCATTACAGCACAGTATTAACACAATACCCCACTATTACAGCACAGTGTTATCACAACACTCCTCTATTACAGCACAGTGTTAACACAACACTCCTCTATTACAGCACAGCATTAAGACACTGCTCCTCCATTACAGCACAGTATTAACACAATACCCCTCTATTACAGCACAGTGTTAACACAATACCCCTCTATTACAGCACAGTGTTAACACAACACTCCTCTATTACAACACAGTGTTAACACAACACTCCTCTATTACGGCACAGCATTAATACACTGCTCTTCTATTACAGCACAGTGTTAACACAATACCCCTCTATTACAGCACAGCATTAATACACTGCTCCTCTATTACAGCACAGTGTTAACACAACACTCCTCTATTACGGCACAGCATTAATACACTGCTCCTCTATTACAGCACAGTGTTAACACAAAACCCCTCTATTACAGCACAGTGTTAACACAACACTCCTCTATTACGGCACTGCATTAATACACTGCTCCTCTATTACAGCACAGTGTTAACACAATACCCCTCTATTAAAGCACAGTGTTAACACAATACCCCTCTATTACAGCACAGTGTTAACACCATACCCCTCTATTACAGCACAGTGTTAACACATTACCCCTCTATTACAGCACAGTGTTTACACAATACCCCTCTATTACAGCACAGTGTTAACACCATACCCCTCTATTACAGCACAGTGTTAACACATTACCCCTCTATTACAGCACAGTGTTAACACAACACTCCTCTATTACAGCACAGCACTAATACACTGCTCCTCTATTACAGCACAGCATTAATACACTGCTCCTCTATTACAGCACAGCATTAATACACTGCTCCTCTATTACAGCACAATGTAAACACAATACCCCTCTATTACAGCACAGTGTAAACACAATACCCCTCTATTACAGCACAGTGTTAACACAATACCCCTCTATTACAGCACAGTGTTAACACAATACCCCTCTATTACAGCACAGTGTTAACACAATACCCCTCTATTACAGCACAGTGTTAACACAACACTCTTCTATTACAGCACAGCATTAATACACTGCTCCTCTATTACAGCACAGCATTAATACACTGCTCCTCTATTACAGCACAGTGTTTACACAATACCCCTCTATTACAGCACAGTGTCAACACAATACCCCTCTATTACAGCACAGTGTAAACACAATACCCCTCTATTACAGCACAGCGTTAACACAATACCCCTCTATTACAGCACAGTGTTAACACAATACCCCTCTATTACAGCACAGTGTTAACACAATACCCCTCTATTACAACACAATGTTAACACCATACTCCTCTATTACAGCACAGTGTTAACACCATACCCCTCTATTACAGCACAGTGTTAACACCATACCCCTCTATTACAGCACAGTGTTAACATAACACTCCTCTATTACAGCACAGCATTAATACACTGCTCCTCAATTACAGCACAGTGTTAACACAATACCCCTCTATTACAGCACAGTGTTAACACATTACCCCTCTATTACAGCACAGTGTTAATACAACACTCCTCTATTACAGCACAGCATTAATACACTGCTCCTCTATTACAGCACAGCATTAATACACTGCCCCTCTATTACAGCACAGTGTAAACACAATACCCCTCTATTACAGCACAGTGTTAACACAATACCCCTCTATTACAGAACAGTGTTAACACAATACCCCTCTATTACAGAACAGTCTTAACACAATACCCCTCTATTACAGAACAGTGTTAACACCATACCCCTCTATTACAGCACAGTGTTAACACCATACCCCTCTATTACAGCACAGTGTTAACAGCATACCCCTCTATTACAGCACAGTGTTAACACATTACCCCTCTATTACAGCACAGTGTTAACACAACACTCCTCTATTACAGCACAGTGTTAACACAATACCCCTCTATTACAGCATAGTGTTAACACCATACCCCTCTATTACAGCACAGTGTTAACACAACACTCCTCTATTACAGCACAGTGTTAACACAATACCCCTCTATTACAGCACAGCACTAATACACTGCTCCTCTATTACAGCACCGTGTAAACACAATACCCCTCTATTACAGTACAGTGTTAATACTCTTCTCCTCTATTACAGGGATATAAGACGTCAAAATATTACATTGCAACACAAGGTAGGTTTATCTTCCTGCATCATTTCCATTAATGAATTGGGACGGGGGCGAGTCCGGGAATGGAGCGGGGGCGGGGCTGGTGTCTGGGGCGGTGGCGAGGTCGGGACTGGGGCGGGTGCGGGGGTCTGGGAAGTGGGCGGTGACGGGGGCGGTGCTTGCGTTATACTGGGATGAGGTTTGTTAAAGGGACCTTGCCTCTCTGGGATGAGGTTTGTTAAAGGGACCTTGCCTCTCTGGGATGAGGTTTGTTAAAGGGACCTTGCCTCTCTGGGATGAGGTTTGTTAAAGGGACCTTGCCTCACTGGAATGAGGTTTGTTAAAGGGACCTTGCCTCTCTGGGATGAGGTTTGTTAAAGGGACCTTGCCTCTCTGGGATGAGGTTTGTTAAAGGGACCTTGCCTCACTGGAATGAGGTTTGTTAAAGGGACCTTGCCTCTCTGGGATGAGGTTTGTTAAAGGGACCTTGCCTCTCTGGGATGAGGTTTGTTAAAGGGACCTTGCCTCTCTGGGATGAGGTTTGTTAAAGGGACCTTGCCTCACTGGGATGAGGTTTGTTAAAAGGACCTTGCCTCACTGGAATGAGGTTTGTTAAAGGGACCTTGCCTCTCTGGGATGAGGTTTGTTAAAGGGACCTTGCCTCTCTGGAATGAGTTTTGCCGATGGTTCATCTCATTCACATTCATTACACAGGAAAATCTCACTCATCTGTTACTGACCATTTGCCAATCCTCACTCCTCACCCCCTCACTCCTCACCCCCTCACTCCTCACCCCCTCACTCCTCATCCCCTCACTCCTTACCCCCTCACTCCCACCCCCTCACTCCTCACCCCCTCACTCCTCACCCCCTCACTCCTCACCCCCTCACTCCCGCCCCCTCACTCCTCACCCCCTCACTCCTCAGCCCCTCAATCCTCACCCCCTCGCTCCTCACCCCCTCACTCCTCACCCCCTCACTCCTCACCCCCTCACTCCCAGCCCCTCGCACCCCCTCAGTCCGAGCCCCTCACTCCCACTCACTCCCAGCCCCTCACTCCCTCTCACTCCCAGGCCCTCACTCCCACTCACTCCCAGCCCCTCACACCCAGCCCCTCACTCCCTCACTCCCAGCCCCTCACTCCCTCACTCCAAGCCCCTCACTCCCTCACTCCCAGCCCCTCACTCCCTCACTCCCAGCCCCTCACTCCCTCACTCCCAGCCCCTCACTCCCTCCTCCCCGCTCACCTTCACCACCAACAATGTTCAGTGTTTTATTTTCCCTTTCAGGGCCTTTACCCCCCTCTGCATGTTGACCAATCCCGTAGACCCTCACCCTTGTCCCTCCCCGGGTTCCTGTCCATTGTACCCCACCCCCGCCCGACATTGCCCCATTTCCCCCTCCCCCATTCTCTGCCCCTTGGTCACCACAAGCCTCAGTTGGTGTGTCTCGCAGCCCCTCCCCCACAGTAACCCTGAGCTCCCTCCACCCGCTCATTAACTTTCACGCAATAAGTTTGTTACTTTGGGATATTCCGGAATCTGCAATCTGATCACTAGAATTTCCGGATTTTTCCAGGTCCTCTGCTTCACACCATCGGGGATTTCTGGGAAATGATTTGGCAGGAAAATTCCACTGTCATCGTCATGTTGACCAACCTCATAGAACAGGGCAAGGTAAGTGACCCTTCCCCTTACCCCAACACTGCCCTGACCCTGCCCTCTGACCCTTGCCCCCTCCTCTAATCCTGCCCTCTGACCCTATCCCCCTCCTCTAATCCTGCCCTCTGACCCTGGCCCCCTCCTCTAACCCTGCCCTCTGACCCTGGCCCCCTCCTCTAACCCTGCCCTCTGACCCTGGCCCCCTCCTCTAATCCGGCCCTCTGACCCTGGCCCCCTCCTCTAATCCTGCCCTCTGACCCTGGCCCCCTCCTCTAACCCTGCCCTCTGACCCTGGCCCCCTCCTCTAACCCTGCCCTCTGACCCTGGCCCCCTCCTCTAACCCTGCCCTCTGACCCTGGCCCCCTCCTCTAACCCTGCCCTCTGACCCTGGCCCCCTCCTCTAATCCGGCCCTCTGACCCTGGCCCCCTCCTCTAATCCTGCCCTCTGACCCTGGCCCCCTCCTCTAACCCTGCCCTCTGACCCTGGCCCCCTCCTCTAATCCGGCCCTCTGACCCTGGCCCCCTCCTCTGATCCTGCCCTCTGACCCTGGTCCCCTCCTCTAATCCTGCCCTCTGACCCTGGCCCCCTCCTCTAATCCGGCCCTCTGACCCTGGCCCCCTCCTCTAACCCTGCCCTCTGACCCTGGCCCCCTCCTCTAACCCTGCCCTCTGACCCTGGCCCCCTCCTCTAATCCTGCCCTCTGACCCTGGCCCCCTCCTCTGACCCTGGTCCCTCATCTGACCCTGCCCTTTGGCCCTGCCCCTCTCTCTGACCCTGCCACCTGACCCTGCCCCCCCTCCTCTAATCCTGCCCTCTGAACCTGGCCCCCTAAATCTGACCCCTCTTCCTGACCCCATCGACCCTTCTGCGACCCTGTCCCCTTGACCCCTGGCAATGACCCAGTTACTAAGCATTGTCTGGTCCTCACAGCCCAAGTGTGAACGATATTGGCCTGAGGAGTTTCAGAGCCAGGATTATGGAGAATTCACCGTGACCTCCACCGAGCGAGAGAGTCAGACGTCAAAGAGCTTCATCATCCGAAATCTGCAACTGATAAAGGTGAGGGGGCAGGGGGCAGGGGGGCAGGGGTCAGGGGGCAGGGGGCAGGGGGCATGGGGCAGGGGGCATGGGGCAGGGGGCATGGGGCATGGGGCAGGGGTCAGGGGGCAGGGGACAGGGGAAGGGGGAGGGGGCGGTTTGATGCCATCCCGGGGAGTCTGGGTGTAGGGGCAGGGGGCAGGGGGAGGAGGAGACAAGAGGAAGGATGAGGGAGTGTTCAGGATGCTGGGTCGGAAAAGGGGAGAGTGACATCAATCAGGGAATATAAAAACTGACTGTAAAAGTTTCTATAGATATGTGAAGAGAAAAAGATTGGTGAAGACAAATGTAGGTCCCTTAGAGTCAGAAACAGGGGAATTTATAATGAGGAACAAAGAAGTGGCTGACAAACTAAATACATACTTTGGTTCTGTCTTCACAAAGGAGGACACAAATAACATACCAGAAATGTTGGGGAACTCAGGATTTAGTGAGAGGGAGGAACTGAAAGAAATCAGTATTAGTAGGGAAATGGTGTTGGGGAAATTGATGGGATTGAAGGCTGATAAATCCCCAGGGCCTGATAATCTACATTCCAGAGTACTGAGGGAAGTGGCCCTAGAAATAGTGGATGCATTGGTGGTCATCTTCCGAGATTCTACAGACTCTGGAACAATTCCTACAGATTGGAGGGTAGCTAATGTAACCCCACTATTTAAAAAGGGAGGTAGAGAGATAACAGGGAATTATAGACCAGTCAGCCTGATGTCAGTAGTGGGGAAAATTCTAGAGTCCATTATAAAAGATTTAATAGCTGAGGACTTGGAAAACAGTGGCAGAATCGGACAGAGTCAGCATGGATTTATGAAAGGGAAATCATGCTTGACAAATCTACTGGAATTTTTCGAGGATGTAACTAGTAGAGTTGATGAGGGGGAACCAGTGGATGTGGTTTATTTGGACTTTCAGAAGGCTTTCGACAAAGTCCCACATAAGAGATTAGTGTGTCAAATTAAAGCGCATGGGATTGGGGGTAGTGTATTGAGATGTGTAGAAAACTGGTTGGCAGACAGGAAACAAAGAGTAGGAATAAATGGGTCTTTTTCCGAATGGCAGGCAGTGACTAGTGGGGTACCACAGGGATCGGTGCTGGGACCTCAGCTATTCACAATATATATTAATGATTTAGATGAGGGAATTAAATGTAATATCTCCAAAATTGCAGATGACACAAAGCTGGGTGGGAGGGTGAGCTGTGAGGAGGATGCGGAGATGCTTCAGTGTGATTTGGACAAGCTGAGTGAGTGGGCAAATGCATGGCAGATGCAGTATAATGTGGATAAATGTGAGATTATCCAATTTGGTAGCAAAGACAGGAAGGCAGGTTATTATCTGTATGGCTATAAATTGAGAGAGGGGAATGTGCAACGAGACCTGGGTGTCCTTGTACACCAGTTGCTGAAGGTAAGCATGCAGGTGCAGCAGGCGGTAAAGAAGGCAAATGGTATGTTGGCCTTCATAGCCAGAGGATTCGAGTACAGGAACAGGGATGTCTTGCTGCAATTGTACAGGGCCTTGGTGAGACCACACCTGGAATATTGTGTGCAGTTTTGGTCTCCTTATCTGAGGGAGGATGTACTTGCTATAGAGGGAGTGCAGCGAAGGTTTACCAGACTGATTACTGGGATGGCAGGACTAACATATGAGGAGAGATTGAGTCGATTAGGATTATATTCGCTGGGGTTCAGAAGAATGAGGGGGGGATCTCATAGAAAGCTATAAAATTCTAACAGGACTAGACAGGGTAGATGCAGGAAGGATGTTCCCGATAGTGGGGGAGTCCAGAACCAGAGGTCACAGTCTGAGGATATGGGGTAGACCATTTAGGACTGAGATGAGGAGAAATTTCTTCACACAGAGAGTGGTGAGCCTGTGGAATTCACTACCACAGAAAGTAGTTGAGACCAAAACATTGTATGTTTTCAAGAAGTAGTTAGATATAGCTCTTGGGGAGAAAGGGATCAAAGGGTATGGGGAGAAAGCGGGAGCAGGCTATTGAGTTGGATGATCAGCCATGATCATGATGAATGGTGGAGCAGGCTCAAAGGGCCGAATGGCCTACTCCTGCTCCTAGTTTCTATGTTTCTAATACTGTGACTCTCTCTCTCCCTCTCACCCTCCCCCGCACCCCTCTCCCTCGCTCTCCACCCCACCCCACTCCCCCTCTCTCTTTCCCGCCCCTTATCTCACCCCCTCTCTCTCTTCCCCTCTCTCTCCCCCCCCTCTCTCTCCCCTCTCTGTCTCCCCCTCTCTCTCCCCCCTCTCTCTCCCCCTCTCTGTCTCCCCCTCTCTCTCTCCTCTCTCTCTCTCCCCCTCTCTCCCCCTCTCTAACCCCCTCTCTCTCTCTCTCTCTACCTCTCTCCCCCTCCCCCTCTCTCTCCACCCTTCTCCCACTCTCTCTACCCCTCTCCCTCTCCCTCTCTCTCACTCTTTCTCTCTCTCTCCCCTCTCTCTCTCCACCTCTCCCTCTCTCCCCCTCTCTCTCCCCCTCTCTCTCTCCACCTCTCCCTCTCTCCCCCTCTCTCTCCCCTCTCTCTCTCTCCCTCTCTCTCTCTCTCTCTCCCCCTCTCTCTCTCTCCCTCTCTCTCTCTCCCCTCTCTCTCTCTCTCCCTCTCTCTCTCTCCCCTCTCTCTCCTCTCTCTCCCCCTCTCTCTCTCTCCCCCCTCTCTCTCTCTTCCCCCTCTCTCTCTCTCCCCCTCTCTCTCTCCCCCTCTCTCTCCTCTTCCCCTCTCTCTCTCCCCCTCTCTCTCTCCTCCTCTCTCTCCCCCCCTCTCTTCCCTCTCTCTCTCTCTCTCCACTCTCCTCTCCTCTCTCTCCCCCTCTCTCTCCCCTCTCTCTCTCTCTCCCCTCTCTCTCTCTCTCCCTCCTCTCTCTCTCTCTTCCCCCTCTCTCTCTCTCCCCCTCTCTCTCTCTCTCCCCCTCTCTCTCTCTTCCCCCTCTCTCTCTCTTCCCCCTCTCTCTCTCTCTCCCGCTCTCTCTCTCCTCTCTCTCTCTCTCTCGCTCTCCCCTCTCTCTCTCCCCTCTCTCTCTCCCGCTCTCTCTCTCCTCTCTCTCACTCTCCCCCTCTCTCTCTCTCCCCTCTCTCTCCCCCTCTCTCTCTCTCTCCCCTCTCTCTCTCTCCCCCTCTCTCTCTCCCCCTCTCTCTCTCTCCCCCTCTCTCTCTCTCTCCCCCTCTCTCTCTCTCCCCCTCTCTCTCTCCCCCTCTCTCTCTCCCCCTCTCTCTCTCCCC
>NW_027598239.1:0-50219 GCF_964194155.1 Cetorhinus maximus | reverse complement strand
TACACAGTATTTCTAATACTTGAAGAATGTTTTTACTTCTTGTTCCACTCCAGCCAATAATCACTGTGGTATTCAATGACCCTTGAAAGACTGCTCTTGCAGAAGAGATTAGTAAGGAAGCAGAGTCCATATGATAGCAGAGACTGAATAACAGTTAAGGTACTAGCTTGATTAGTTGAATGGTTGTTTCTTCAGGTTAAGAATGAAGTGTCAAAAATCAAAGTATTACTTATATTGCTGTAGCATAGTTCAATCCTTGGGCACAGAAAAAAACCAAGGCAACCATTCTATGCCACTTAGAACTCCGAACTTACGTTCACACGTTGGAATCTGGCCATCCCAACCATCAGCTGTACATAACCGGTAGTCCCTACCAATCATGTTATATCTGGAAAAGAAAAAGAAATCAAGAAACTGCTGCAGTAATATAAAAAATTACCTAATATCAAAAATGAAACCGATTTCTTCTGACACACCACCTGTTCTAAAGGTGATATGAATTAGGATTTATAATGGTAAATAACATTTTAATTCATTAGCAGTGGAGCAGAGTGAAAAGCAAAATAACTTGCATGGTCACTACAGAACTCCAGCTGGGCCATCAGCAGCCTACGTCCCAAGCACATCACCCCTCCCCCGCACCCCCCAACAAAACCTTCTACTTTTCTGCCTCAATCCCTTCACCTTTCAGTCAACTTCTTTGATCAAACTCTTTGTCAGCTGCCCCAATATCCCCTTTCCTTATTTGGCTCAGATATAACTTTTGCCTGGTAATGCTCCTGTGAAGCACCATGGGAATGTTTTATTACAACGGGTGCTAAATGAATGAGCATTGATGTTGCTGGTTTTGTGAAAGAAATCATGTTTGACAGATGTTCTTGAGCATGCAACAGGCAGCGTAAAGGGGAGTCAGTTTATGTTGTGTATCTATATTTCCTAAAGGCATAAAGTGGCTCAGTTTCCTGCAGAAGAACTCATAACATTGGAGGTGATATCTTAGCATAGATAGAGAATTGGCTAACTGACTTGAAACATGCAGGTTATATGGGTCATTTTCAGGTTGGCAAAATGTAACCAGTGGGGTGCCACAGGGATCAGTGCTGGGGTCAACTATTTACAACCTATATTAATGACTTGGATGAAGGGACAAAGTGTATTGTAGCTAAATTTGCTGAAGATACAAGATAAGCAGGAAAACCTTTGAGAACGATACAAAAAATCTGCAAAGGAATAGTGATAGGTTAATTGAGTGGGCAAAAAAATTGGCAGATGAACTATAATCTGGAAATGTGAGGTTGTCCACTTTTGTGGAAAAAAAGTAGAATGCTAAAGAGAGAGAGACTGCAGAGTACAAGGATGTCCTTGTACATGAATCACAAAAAAATCACTTACCCTGCAGGTACAGCAAGCAATGAGGAAGGCAAATGAAATGTTGGCCTTTATTGCAAGGGCAATGGAGCATAGAAATGGGGAGACCATACCTGGAGTACTGCATACAGCTTTGGACTCCATACTTATGAAGCATATGCTTTCATTCCAAGCAGTTCAGAGAAGGTTCACTAGGCTGATTCTTTGGATGAAAAGAGTTGTCTTAGGAGGAAAGGTTGAGCAGGTTGGACCTACACTCATTGGAATTTAGAAGAATGAGAGGTAATCTTATTGAAAGAAGATTCTGAAGGGACTCGAAAGGGGAGATGCTGGGAGGATGTGTCCCCTTATAAGGGAATCTAGAACTAAGGTTGGAGTTTCAAATTCGGACATCTCATTTAAGACAGATGAAGAGGAACTTCTGATCCGCAATCAATGGAATTCTCTGCTCCAGAGAGCAGTGGAGACAGAGTCATTGAATATATTCAAAGCGGAGGCCAACTGATTGTCCAGGGAGTCAAGGGTGATGCTGGCAGGCAGGAAAGTGGAGTTAACACTTCAATTCAAACAGATCAGCCACAATCTTATCAAATGGCACAGCAGGCTCAATGGGCTACTCCTCCTATTACTCATGATCTTATGCCGGATTTTGGCAGCTTATCATGGGAAGAGTTTTCATGCATCTTGACTCAGTTGAACAGTAGTATTAAATATTTTAAGGAAGTAAGCACCAAGTTTCAATTCTGAACCCTCAGATTATGTACTTCCTTTGAATAAATTGTCATGGTATCTAGCTGATGGGATTTGGACACTCAATTCAGTTGTTATTGGGTGAAAATATAAGCACATTAACTTTCCATATTGTAAAATAATAAGACAACCAAGTTATAGAACAGGAAAAATTATTCAAAGGCAACGCAGGAAATCATCACCAGAAATAAACTGAGCAAGTGGTTTCCTTCTTGGGGAAGTTACCACGACAGACCTCAACTTAAAATCTGAACAAAATATAATCTTTTACAACAGAGTGAACAACCTCATTCAGTGATTGATAAACTGGACACTTACCCTTCATCGCAATAAAAAGTAACTCTACTTCCAAAAGTGGTATTTGGTGCAATATAATATCCATTCTGCATCTCTCCAGGATTGCCACAGTTTTTTGCTAGAAAAAAAAGATGTTAAAATACACCACATCCTCTCATGGGGTTTTGAATGCAATTCACAGTTTAACTTTATGAAAACCACTGCATGGGTTAGCTCCAATTCTTCTAGGATTTATATTCAAGTTTTCACAGCAATGGAAATTAAAGAATCTGTCCAATGATACAAAATTTGATAATGTCATGACTTTGCTTTCAATGTAAGCCCAAGGCAATCTCATAAAGAATGTGTTTTACCAGTCAATCCAAACTCAATGAATGATCCTGCTTTATTTTAATAATGGTTATATCTATTAAGGCCATGGTAGAATATGGCCAGATTAATAAAGAAAATCGCAGATGCGCAGAAGTTCAGCAATTTCCTTGGCAAATTTGTGATCAAGACAGGTAAAGAAATTTAGATAGCCTCTCATCACTTTACATGTGAAGCACTTTGGGTGTTTGTGAGCAATGACGTACTCTGATGTGCAGTCACTGTTATTTAAGTAAATAAGGCAATCATTCTGCACACTGAAAGCTCCCACAGCAGCAATGAGATGAGTGGCTGGTGAATCCATTTATAATGAAGGAAATGTGTTGGCCAGGACACTGACAAAAACAATTTCAACATGAAAACAAACTATTGGAAACATTGAATAGGTCTGACAGCACATGTGGTGAGAGAAACAAATGTAATGTTTCAGGTTGAAGTGCAACCCTAGGTTATTTGCTTGCATCCTGCTGTGAAAGGTGAACATGAAACATTGACTCAGTCAACAAAGCCAGCCACTGCCCAGTTCAGCAGTTCTGGTCTACAATTCAACACAAAGAATGAGAGGTTGCATATATCTTTATGGACAACAGCAAGAACTGTGCATCAGTCAGATCTCCATCACAGCCCAATGGCACTGTTCAGGCACTAGCATCTTTCCCACTTACACAGGCTGCTCTGCTTTTGCTTCGCCCATGAACAACTGGGTGAATTACCTGGCTTACACTCTTGCCAATTCTTAACAGCACAGCATAAACCTGCCATGTGGAGGTCATCTCCAGGGGCAATCATAACACTCCATATTGCACCATGATTAGGGTTGACTATGCAAATCACAATTTTTCAGTGACTGTTGTAGTATTTGAGAGCTGGCCACACCCAGGTGTACATGCTGATAAGTGCTTCACATTCTCTACACTCAGTCGAAGTCTTAAGACACTATTAAGAAACTATTAGAAACATTGAACAGGTCTGACAGCACCCGTGGCGAGAGAAACAAATTTAATAGGCAGAATTTTCTGCCAGTTGGGCAGGCGGGCCCGACCCAATCTCCGGCAGGTGGGGAGACGATTCCTGCCGGAGAAGCGGGCCCCGCCACCATTTTACGTGGACGGGCCAATTAACACACGCCCAGAGTGACGTCCAGCGGGAAGCACTATGTGCTTCCTGTGCGGCCGAGGGGGGATTCCCCAAAAGCAAGAGTGCGCTCTTTCGCGCATGTGCACAAAAGATCGCACATCTCCCTGATGCTAAGTGCTGCCTCAGGGAGATCGCTTCCACGTTGAAAAATATAAAAAATTAAGAAAAGAAAATTACCGAACGCCGCCCCCCCCATCATGTGACAATGTCACATGTGATGGAACATGTTCATAATTTACATAATAACTTTGTTAAACCGTTTAAAACCCTGCATGAAACCTCATCCCGCCGCTGGATGAGGTTTCATGTTTTTTCTAGTTGCCGTTGGGGCTCCTGGCCTGCCTGCCAAACTTAAGGTTGGACGGGCAGGTCCTTTAACTGCTTAATTGATCCATTGATCAATTGAGGCCATTGACAGGTTGGCGGGCGCGCAGCTGATTTTGCTGAGCCGCCGCCTTCCTGAAAATTTTAATGGGATGCGGTGATGTCGGGAATTCAGCCCGACGTCATCCTACGTCAATTTACGCGTCGGCGAGTGGGCCCCGCCCCCCCAAAGTTAAAATCCTGCCCCCTATTTCTGATACTCAGTAATTAACCTAGCTTCTGTTCCAATTTCAGAAGCAACAAAAAAGAAAATTAATCATTTCACCTCACTGCTGCTCAACCTTGATTAACGAATGACAACAGATTCTAATATAGCCAGTTCAGCGAGAAATATACTATTGACATACATCTGGATATGGTTGGATTTTAATAGGGTCATGAAGAAAGGGAAGACAGGCGAGGAACAGGAGGAGCACAAATTTACCTAAAGGTTAACACCCTTCTTGGTGACTAAAGAAATGACCTATCATGGAATAACCAGCAATTTCATGATGGCAAAGACATCCAAAAATATATATCCAGTTTCAATTGTTAGCAGGCTTTTTGTTTGATTACTCATTGATAGCGTGCAAACATAAGACGTACAAAAGACTTGGTTTTCAAATAACAGCGTCCAATACTCTGGTGTCATTAGCACCCAGCGTAGAACACAAGTGGTTCCCATTACTGATCAATATCCAGCGATCCTTGTTGAGATTTTTACTGCATATTGGGTTAGAAATGATTCAAGCCAAACTATGGTGCCGCCTACATTTGAGGCACTCACCGTCACTCAGACTCACATACAAGAATGGTCACTTGGCTTAGTACCAAAAAACTGCCTGTCTCTACAGAAATGAAACCCAGCACAAGTCGTTTCCTTTGAGAGAAAACGGATCAAGGGAAAAAAAGTGAGGGCAAGGGAAGAGGGGAAATAAAATTGCTCATTACTTACGTTCACAAACAGCCCGCAATGGTGACCAAGTTGAATTTGTCCTGCAGGTAACAAGTCTTGAACCCCCTTCCTGAAACACGTAACCTCGGTAACATCTGTAACTAACTTTAGTACCCACAGGAAAGGTGGTCAGAGAAATATATTTATCATCTGGAGTGCCATTTTCCAATATTGGAGGCTTGCCACAGTCACCTTTTAAAAAAAAAACATCAAGTTCATAGTTTCAACAAGTCTCTTCCAGGTCAAGGTCACATGTGGAAGGTATCTCCAAATCTAAACTACCTCAGGTCTTTCAGTCTAATACTAGCATTTGATCTTTTAAACTTGCATTTTGATTTTCTGACCAGTGTCAAATTCATTGATTTTTTTCTTAGCCACCTTCCTTCTTCATAATGGCATTCCCTTCTACAAATGAGTCCAAATTTACGATTCGCAAGGACCAAAAATAAAACAAGTATGAAATACAAATGACGGTGGCGATGTCCAATACAAGCACTCAAAAACAAATTTAAGAACTTCCTGTGAACACCAAATTACTCATTTAAAAAAGTGAAAAGATGATTTCCAAAAGATAGTTTCCCAGGAACTCAGCCAGGGAAAGAGAGAGAAACAGAATGGGGAATTTTAATCTTACATACAAGATGGAATCCAGGTGCACAGCAATTAAAATTGCCCTGCAGGCTTGCTCAGATGCAGAGCTCAGTTCATTTGGTCATTTAATTTAACCTGGTCTTTTGCACAGGTGGAAAAGGACACTTTTCTACAACTGCCTTGCTAGTTTCTGAGATTTATCCCAATTCTATCAGGAACTGACTGCAAATTTAACTGGCAATCTGAGCCAGAAATCTAGTGTGGTATTCTTGGCAGGTACAGTTGTGAGAAGATCCTTTGGGGCTAGAAGTGACCAAACAGGAAAGTTTCAAAGTGGGCTTTGGGAAAAAAAATGTTTTTAGGAGGCCAGGAGACATGCTCCATTGGACACATAAGAAATGATCCCATGCTTTTAGGTGATCTCTTCCTGATCAACATACACTTGCAGAATCCTAAACATAAGACACAATACTGGCAATTTTAGTCCTGGCCAGCTGCCACCTAACATTTGATCTCTCAGGGGACAGCTATTACCCTCCAAGTTTTGACAAAGAAAGAAAGCAAGTGTCTTTCTTAATCCAAATTTTCACCTGGGAGGCAAATCTTATCCAGGGTAGGATGTGAGCGGATGACCTTTGAACAAGCCACAGTTTGCAGACAAAGCAAATGAGTTGCCAACAAGGAAGACTGGAGAAATTAAGTGTAAAAGGTGTCCATAAGTGAGAAAAGCATCGATAGGGCTGAGGGGTGGTGGTGGTGGTGGTGGTGGTGGTGGTGGTGGGGGGGGGGGGGGGGGGGGGGGAGAGAAAAAGGGCGGTAGGGCAGAGGTAGGACGTAGTCTTGGCAATGGCTGGGATGTGGGCTTTGGAACATCGTGCATCAAACACAATATCAAGGCTTCACAGAATCTGATTCAGTCTGATTGGCTGCAGATTGGAAGGGAGGAATCCGTGGCAAAAGTAGAGTTCATTGCAGTCAACAGCAACAATAGCTCTAGTCTCCCTGATATTCAGTTGTAGGAAAATTTCACTCATCCACAACTTCATGTCAGTCTGACAGCATAACTAGTCAGAGATTGAGGAAAATGGAGAGGTACAGCAATGGGCAGAGTTTTCCACCTGTCGGTGGTGGGGAGGGGAGAGTTTAGGATCGGGCGCGGAGGCACACCTCTGATCTGCACCGCCATTTTACATGGGCGGGCCAATCAAGCACGAAAGAGCGCACTCATCTCCTTGAGGCGAAGTGCTGCCTCAGGAAGATCGGCGCCACACTAAAAAATCTTAAAAATAGAAAAAATAAATTTCCCTGACATGTCCCCTCATGTGACATTGTCACATGAGTTGGGACCGGTCCTTCACTTTCAAAGACACTATTATTACATTTTTAAAAACCTACATGAAACCTCATCCCACCCATGGATGAGGTTTCATACTCTTTCATGCTTCCAGGGCTCCCGGCCTGCCCGCCAACCTCAAGGATGGACGGGCACGTCTACAAATTACTTTAATGAGTTTGTCAATTACCTCAATTGGCCATTGACAGGTTGGTGGGCGCACAGCTGATTCTGCTGGGCCCCCACCTACCTGAAAATTGAAATGGGGCGGGTTCACGTCGGGAGTTCCACCCAACGCCATTCCGCGTCATTTTATGCGTCGGCGAGCGGGCCCCACTCGCCGACCGGGAAATCTTGGCCAATGTTTCTTCAACATTTCATTCAAACTAGAATATACAGTGATGTCAATTGTATTTCATTTACTCCAAGCAGAGGGTTCTTTGAGAAAATTTTATGGTAATGGCAACGAGATGCAAACAGTGAGCTTTCGCCGTTGGCTGTTCCTCGGGAGTGACAATCAAGCATTTACTAACATTTCATTCTGGAGCTGCACAGCACATATTTCACTTAATGCAGTACTGAGGGAACGCTGCATCATTGGGCCAGCTAACTCCAATGCCGACACTGTAACAAATATTTTTCATTGGACATGGAGCCCTTTTGTGCCATTATGACAGAACTTAATCAAGTGATTTATTTAAGAGTCACTTATTTTTCTTTGTAATTATTTTCAAGTCCAGCTGGAAGAACTTCAATATATCATGCATTGCATCATGTACATATTTGAAAATTTGTTGCTATTGTTTGACTTGGTTAATTTTTATAAAATAAAATTTTATTTTATAATATAAAAATAAAAATCAGAAGAATTGAACAAATATGGAATGTCCTGAGCACCCATAAAAATGAAGTTACCAAACAATTCCAAAAAAACTCAAAAATAGGAAAAGAGACAAGTTAAAGAAAGATGTCGACAAACCAAAATTACTAAAAATGTGATCAATATTTGAGCCATAATTTGTTCTATAGTTAAAAATTTTGAACAGTTAACTGTGGACTTTCCTCAACAGAGAGATTTAGTTTTACAGATTTGAGTCAAGGTCCATCCACATCTTGTAGTTTCACCTTCAAGCTCAAGAAACGGTTACTCACGTTCACAGGTAGGTGGTGGTGGCACAAATGTGTTATTTTCACTACATTTAATAACACTCTTTCCAACCATTTTAAAACCTTCATTACATTGATATGTGATAGTATCCAGATATTTGTATGGAGGTCGAAAACCAGTCACTATCTGTCCATTGCTAGGCGTTTGAGGGCGATCACATTGAACAACTGCAAAAAGCAATCAGAGAGAGAGAAAAGATGAAAGTATGCAGCAGGTCATATGACAAGAGCAGATCATCACAAACAACAATAAGAAATACAATCTCGCATTTCTACTTACACAACGCAGCTATTTGCATTTTCAGCTCCTCTAATACATTTCTCTACCTTAACCATCAGAATCTCTCAAATATTTAAATCCATTGAATAATTTGGCTGAAGGTTAAGCATTATTTGTGATAACCTTTATTCGTAAACTGTGAAATGATTTAGATATGTTAACAAGTCCTCCCTCAACATTCTTTTCACTAGACTACAACACAATTTCTGATCCGTCCAAAGTTCATTCCTTTTTGCATTTGGAACTATTCTTGTTGCTCATGCTTGAATCCATATGATGTACAAGCAGCACGATGAGACAACATTTTACTGACTGTAACACCCAAGTTCTGAGCGAGAAGGGATCACCTCAAGTAAACGTCTGAATATTTATCATACGAACAATGAAAAGAGAAAACATTTCAATTTTTTAAAAAACTTGTTGAAAATGACAGGTGATGTCATGAAGGACAAGCAGTTTGAGAAAGCAAAAGCTAGATATTTGACAAATGGAACTATCTTTACCCATGTCAATCAGTAAAATGACTTGTCCAGCAGTAGTAGTATGGGAACAAACCGTGCAAAGATCATGCTTCAGAGGGGCATTTACACAAGCGATTTATGATCAAGAAAAAAGGTGCATAAAATTACTATAATAGCTCCTAAATCCCTTAATTAATCTGATTTCCAGTTACACCTCCGTTAAGGCAACAGTAAAACAAAATGGATTTCAACAGACCCGGCAAAGCACAGTGACAGTGATAGTCAAAGTGAATTTTCTTAGCTTCGGTTCCTGCAACAGCAACTTGATGCAAAAAGGCTGGAGGCTTTTCACACTTGTGTTAGATCTTAGAATGGCTTCCCTCTGACACATAACCTCATCTCCTTTATACATGTTTCTCTCCTTAATGTAAATTCCATTGTTCCAAGATGTTTTTGCAACTTTACTCTTCTCATAATATTAGCACAGACATCTCAGGGCAGAGGGGTAAAAGGCTAACATATCATCCACTTTCTGGATAACATGCTATTCCTGCATGTTAACTCAGTGCCAGCATTTCCCAATCTCTTCCCTACCAAAATAAATAACTTGACATTTCTCCCTATTATGTTCCATCTGCCACATCCTGGCCCACTCACTTAACATGTCCAAGTTGATCTGGTGTTGCAATCTAGTTAAGGACAATTAACATTTAAAAAGAGGTCCGAATACTTTGTTTGAACCACTGGAACTATACCACAAGATTTCTTGTTTTAAAAACAAGAAATCGAAGCTGAAGAACCCTGTTTCAGATACTACGAAGTAGGCTTTGTAGTCTTCAGTATATTAACGGCATGTCTTTATTCCCAACTTATAACTATAAACATAGCTTATAGTTATAAAATGTATATAAACATACAGTATAGAGGGTCAGGTATGGAGCAGACTCCATCCTAGGTCTTACACATCCCTGTCCAACTCTAGACAGACCCTGGCTCATGTGCCTTCTTGTACTATGGCCTGCACTGTACTCAGTCCCACATCAACCCTGTATGTACCAGATCCTACTGCTACAAAACCTTTTCAAATATAAAAAGGATTAAAACAAAACAAATATACATGTTATGCATGCAGGTTTACTTTTCATTCCCAAGAATTCGCTCATAAATGCACAGCAATCTTAAGGGTGGGGACTACCCATAAATTATGCCAAGGTCCTCTGCAGAATTTTTTCTCAGCAGCAAAACTTTATTTACCCTCTCTTAACTGTGGCTGTCTTAGTTCTTTGTTCTGGTAACTGTTCCAATATTTCCAAGCTAATTTAGTGGTTACTTTTTTTTTGCAGTGAGACACTTGAGGCCTACTGTAGCTTCTCCCGCTGGCTTCAAAACAGGCAAGCTTACAACTTCTGTTTCCTCAAAAGATTCAAACGAGAACAAGCCTCACTCACAATCCACACCATCAATTTTGACTTTGATTTATTCTGCTTACAGTGCAGGTCTATTCTAACTGTTATTTACTCTGGCTAACTTCCCTCAGTGAGCAGCACATTACATGGAGGTCCAGACTGCGACTATACTCAGCAACCACCCAGATAAACAGGAACCAGGTAACTTCCCTGAGCTCCTCCCATCTCCATGACAACGTCGCCTGCTCTGGGCTGTCCTCAAAATGATCAAGGTAATTGTTTCTCATTTACAAATTCTTTCAGCTGAAGTAAACAAATTTTCACAACCTTTCAAGGTTTACTCAATGCTTTTAAATTAATTTAACTCCATCTCCCAAAACAAAAACCCTCTCTCTGGACTGCACTACTTTGCAAGCACTGCAGACATCACATTTCCAGCTCTTAAGTAAGCCCAGATGCTTTTTTATAGCTCTCTCTCTCTCCTGACTTAAACTAAACAAAAATGGGTCACCTCTTGACCTACTATTTATTAATTGCAGCAATCTCCCGGCTTTCAGCAGAGTTGACTCATCAGAGTCTCAGCTAGTAGAAATACAGGGCTCTCAGCACAGCTTTCAAATGGAGTGTGGCTTGGCCAGAGTGAACAGCTAGGAGTTTGTGGAGTGAGGGAACCTAAATGGTCAATCTCTTTCTAAAAATCTAGTTAAGTACAAGCTAAATGCAGACAAAAAAACTACTATTTAAGTTTAAATTTCTCCAGTCTTAAGCAGGGGTAAAGAAACTATTAAAGACCACCTGTATTTAGCAATTAGGTAACAAGCTTAATCTGGTTTCTAGCAGACTTGACTCATCAGCGGCTCAGCTAATAGAAATACAAAGGTCTCAGTGCAGCTTTGACAGAGTGAGCAGCTTGGAGTTTGAGCAAAGAGGTGCTTTTTCTTTTTCCTTTTCTAACTTTTTCAGGTTCTTACTTCGGTACAGAGAAAGAAGCTGACTGGTGAGTAACTGCTCAGTTATTGTAAAGTTAAGGCATGACAGGGCAGCTCGGACAAGTGGAATGTATCTCCTGTGGCATATGAGAAGTCATGCATGCACCATGTGCCCTACATAATCACATTTGCACCAGGTGTCACTAAGGACTAAGGAGGCTTTAAAAATTAAGCTGGATCTTCTGAGCACAAGGAAGCCTAACTAGGTACTTTTTAAAAGATCCTAAAAGTATTTTTTTTAAAAAACTTTACTAAGATCTGAAGATGCACCCAATCAGACAACAGGTTTATCAGGCTTTTAAAACTGACTTAATTAGTCACAATTGGTGAAGTAGATACCAGGGCAGACATGGATTCTATTTAACATCGTACCCAAATGATGGTGCCTGCGGCAGTGCACCACTACCAGCCTTTGTTTTTGTGCTTCAAGTCCTGAAGTGGGACTCGATCCTGCATCCTTCTGGCTCGGATGCTAGTGCTACCAGAGGCATGGCTGCTGGCAGTCAACTCCAGGGGTAACAAAGACATGATTAAGCAAATGAGCAGGGGCCAGATTTGGGTGACAGATGTGGAAATAGGCTGTCATGATTATGACGACATGTGGCTGGAAGTTCACTTCAGGGTCAAATATCACACCAACCTTGTTAATAGGCTGGTTCAGCCTCAGACACTTGTCAGGGGGATTGAGCAGTCAGAGACACAGGTCTCCTGCCCAATATCTATAGGCTGCCTTTAAAGAGGCGATATAGTTTGGCTACAGTAAAGGTACATTCTCACAAGGGGGGAGGAAAAAGACAAAAACAACCAACAGCAGAGTAATGTGAAAGAGAGGGAGAGATGAAGCAGAAAAAGGGTGCTTGAGGTTAAAGGAGAGATGAGGCTAATGAGGTTATTCTGGTGTACATGGATTTCCAAAAAGCATTTGATAAAGTGCTTCAAACAGGCTTGTCAGCAAAGTAAAAGCTGACTGAAAAAGTAGAGGGTAACTGTGAACAGTTGTTTCAGACTGCAGGATGGCATGCGCCAGGGCTACCGGAGTCAGTATTAGGGCCGCTGCTTTTCTTGGTCTATATTCCATGACTTAGGCTTGGATCTGGGTGTGCAGTGCACAATTTCAAAATTTACAGATGATAAAAATCTTGGAAGTATTGTGAACTGGTGGCAGGAGAATAGTGATGGACATCAAAAGAACATAGACTGGATGGAGGAATGGGTGGATGTGTGGCAAAGGAAATTTAATGCAGACAAAGTTGATAGTGGCAATATGTAAAAACAGCTAAGGGTGCAAGAGCAGAGGGATTGGGGTATATGTGCAAGAATTTTTGAAGGTGGCATGGCTGGTTAAGAAAGGTTGAAAGAAAGGTAAAGAAAGGTTTGTCTACTGCATTCGCTGCTCCCAGTGCAATCTCCTCTACATTGGAGAGACCAAACGCAGAGTGGGTGACCGCTTTGCGGATCACCTTCAGTCTGTCCGCAAGCATGACCCAGACCTCCCTGTTGCTTGTCATTTCAACACACCACCCTGCTCTCATACCCACATGTCCGTCCTTGGCCTGCTGCAATGTTCCACTGAAGCACAACGCAAACTGGAGGAACAGCACCTCATCTTCTGACTGGCACTTTACGGCCTTCCAGACTTAATAGTGAGTTCAACAATTTCAGATCATGAACTCTCTCCTCCATCCCCACCCCCTTTCCGACCCCCCCTTTTTCCAATAATTTATTATTTTTTTTACAAATAAATTTTTCTTTTCCCACCTATTTTTAAATTTATTTCAATCTATTGTTTTATCTCCACTTTTTAAACCATTTCAATCTCTTCCCCCACCCCACTCCCATGAGGGCCATCTGCCACTAGCATGTCCTGCTTGCTACCCTTAATGTCCCCATTAGCACATTCCTCGGATAATATCACCACCGTCAACTCCCCTTTGTCCTTTTGTCTATGACATCTTTGGCAATCTCTTCTTTGCCTCCACTTATCATTGGCCCCCTATCCAGCTCTACCTGTCCCACCCCCCTCAACCAGCTTATATTTCACCTCATTTCTCTATTTCCTTAGTTCTGATGAAGAGTCATACGGACTCGAAACGTCAACTGTATTCCTCTCCGCAGATGCTGTCAGACCTGCTGAGTTTTTCCATGTATTTTTGTTTTTGTTTCAGATTTCCAGTATCCGCAGTATTTTGCTTTTATTTAAGAAAGGTTGATGGCAGGTCATCAACATACATGTGGAAGCAGCAACAACACAAGTCAGTTGAGGGCCAACACGCAGATGAGAAATGGAGGGCACCAGGGATAGATCCCTAGCTGGTACCGGAGTTAATAGTGCAGGACAGACAAGGGAAGCCATTGCAGCGATTCTACAACTATCATTAAATAGAGAATAATGAAACCAGCATGAGTGCAGTCCCACCCAGCTGGACAACAAATGCTGTATTTGGGGGTGGTGTAGTTAGCCATGTTAAACGGTTGCAGACAGGTCAAGGAGGATGGCCTGGTTGGAACAAGTTGTGGAAGGTATAGCCAGCTAGGAAGAATACACTTCAGGGAAGCTGCATCACCTCTCCATTAGTTTTCCATCAAGGCCATGATGATAATCCAATTCTCCACATTGAGATCATGGATGGCAAGGGCCTTGTTCATTAGGGAGCGGACAATCTGCAGGAGGTGCGAAGAGCGATGGTGATAGCTGATCCACTGGCATTGTGGGGGGTGTTGAAAGGAGGAGACTATCCTACAGTGGGGTACACTGGGCAGGAAGCACCATGCATTGATGGAGTTAGAAAATACAATGCCAGTTAGGACTCTGTCTGACTTGGATAGGCAACATCTCTGGCTCCAATTGAATGCTGCAATGGAGTGTAGAGGGCTTTTGGGGAATTCTGGATAGATGAACAATTAATACCACTAACAACATCAATTGTAAATTCAAAGAAAACCATTCTATTGATAATACTGCAAATGATTAAACCAGTAGCTTTTAGTGTAACTGGACAATAAACCTGTGATATGTTCAAACTTCTCATCTGCAGGAAAGTTGACAATTCTGATCTATAGTTCTGTACCTTGACATCTTGGTGGATCCTTCGTCCACTCTCCATTTGCTCCACAGGTGATGGTGGCTTCACCAATCAGTGAGTAGTCCTTATTACAGCGATACCGTGCTACACTTCCAAATGTCCAGAACTCTCCAGATGGTGATGAAACTGTCCCATTACTAATAGAGGGAAGATCGGGACATGTGACAACTAGGGAAAAATGAAATTTAGTCAGACTGTCAAATCAAATGTCTCAGTGGCAAAGCATTCTAGTTCACCAACACAAATAGGTATTTTCACTTCTTTTCCACTAGCCTATAACTCAATGGACAACCAATATTATATAGATTGGTTATTGAGGGGGGGGGTGGCAGCAGGAGGTTATGAGGGAATTCCAGTTGCTTTTACATTGATGTGATTTCATTTCATATTTGAGATCATTGGATGTGAACCATCTATATTCTGCTAAAGCAAAGGAGGAAGATCAAAACAAATCTTTTTCATGAAAGCTTTTTCCACAGCAAATTAGAGTATCTAAACCAACAGCCAAGACAGACTGATGCCTAACAGCAACTGAATATTTTGGACATGGCCCTTCATCAGTTCTCTCATGTGCTGATTAACGTACCATCCATTTTCAGCACTCTCTCCTAATTTGAGTTGAACAAAATACCCGACAATTGTGAAATTTGAACATTTTGCTCACGAGAAAATTAGTTTCTGAGACACAATAGGATATTTGAATGTCAAAGAAATTCCTCATTGGAATTTCCAGTGGTAACTGCACTACTCTGTAGCAGGGAAGGTGTCAGAACTGTGCAAATGCAAACAACCTGGAACTCATTAAAAGTTATATGACTGAATCCAGGTGATAAGTTTCCAACATCAAACTGCATCAGGTTTAATTTGGTTTGTGTAGCTTCTAAATTCAAGAGGTATAATTCAGTAGTTGCCAAAAGGTTACTGCAAAACTCTTGCTTACACAGTATTTCTAATACTTGAAGAATCTTTTTGCTTCTTGTTCCACTCCAGCCAATAATCACTGTGGTATTCAATGACCCTTGAAAGACTGCTCTTGCAGAAGAGATTAGTAAGGAAGCAGAGTCCATATGATAGCAGAGACTGAATAACAGTTAAGGTACTAGCTTGATTAATTGAATGGTTGTTTCTTCAGGTTAAGAATGAAGTGTCAAAAATCAAAGTATTACTTATATTGCTGTAGCATAGTTCAATCCTTGGGCACAGAAAAAAACCAAGGCAACCATTCTATGCCACTTAGAACTCCGAACTTACGTTCACACGTTGGAATCTGGCCATCCCAACCATCAGCTGTACATATCCGGTAGTCCCTACCAATCATGTTATATCTGGAAAAGAAAAAGAAATCAAGAAACTGCTGCAGTAATATAAAAAATTACCTAATATCAAAAATGAAACCGATTTCTTCTGACACACCACCTGTTCTAAAGGTGATATGAATTAGGATTTATAATGGTAAATAACATTCTAATTCTTTAGCAGTGGAGCAGAGTGAAAAGCAAAATAACTTGCATGGTCACTACAGAACTCCAGCTGGGCCATCAGCAGCCTACGTCCCAAGCACATCACCCCTCCCCCGCACCCCCCAACAAAACCTTCTACTTTTCTGCCTCAATCCCTTCACCTTTCAGTCAACTTCTTTGATCAAACTCTTTGTCAGCTGCCCCAATATCCCCTTTCCTTATTTGGCTCAGCAATAAATTTTGCCTGGTAATGCTCCTGTGAAGCACCATGGTAATGCTTTATTACAACAGGTGCTAAACGAATGAACATTGATGTTGCTGGTTTTGTGAAAGAAATCATGTTTGACAGATGTTCTTGAGCATGTAACAAGCAGGGTAAAGGGGAGTCAGTTTATGTTGTGTATCTATATTTCCTAAAGGCATAAGGTGCCTCAGTTTCCTGCAGAAGAACTCATAACATTGGAGGTGATATTTTACCATAGATAGAGAATTGGCTAACTAACTGGAAACATGCAGGATAAATGGGTCATTTTCAGGTTGGCAAAATATAACTAGTGGGGTGCCACAGGGATCAGTGCTGGGGTCAGCTATTTACAACCTATATTAATGACTTGGATGAAGGGACAAAGTGTATTGTAGCTAAATTTGCTGAAGATACAAGATAGGTAGGAAAAGCTTTGAGAATACAAAAAATCTGCAAAGCAATAGTGATAGGTTAATTGAGTTGGCAAAAAAATTGGCAGATGAACTATAATCTGGAAATGTGAGGTTGTCCACTTTTGTGGAAAGAAAAGTCGAATGTTAAATAGAGAAAGACTGCAGAATGCTGAATTACAGAGGCATCTGGATGTCCTTGTACATGAATCACAAAAAAATAACACTTATCCCACATGTACAGCAAGCAATTAGGAAGGCAAATGAAATGTTGGCCTTTATTGCAAGGGGAATGGAGCATAAAAGTGGGGAAGTCTTCCTACACCTGTGCAGGGCACTGGGGAGACCATACCTGGAGTACTGCATACAGTTTTGGTCTCCATACTTATGAAGCATATACTTGCATTCCAAGCAGTTCAGAGAAGGTTCACTAGGCTGATTCTTTGGATGAAAAGAGTTGTTATAGGAGGAAAGGTTGAGCAGGTTGGACCTACACTCGTTGGAATTTAGAAGAATGAGAGGTAATCTTATTGAAAGAAGATTCTGAAGGGATTTGACAGGGAAGATGCTGGGAGGATGTGTCCCCTTATTAGGGAATCTAGAACTAAGGTTGGAGTTTCAAATTCGGACATCTCATTTAAGACAGATGAAGAGGAACTTTTGATCAGCAATCAATGGAATTCTCTACTCCAGAGAGCAGTGGAGACAGAGTCATTGAATATATTCAAAGCGGAGGCCAATTGATTGTCCAGGGAGTCAAGGGTGATGCTGGCAGGCAGGAAAGTGGAGTTAACAATACAAACAGATCAGCCACAATCTTATCAAATGGCACAGCAGGCTCAATGGGCTACTCCTCCTATTACTCATGATCTTATGCCGGATTTTGGCAGTTTATCGTGAGAAGAGTTTTCATGCATCTTGACTCAGTTGAACAGTAGCATCAAATATTTTAAGGAAGTAAGCACCAAGTTTCAATTCTGAACCCTCAGATTATGTACTTCCTTTGAATAAATTGTCACGGTATCTAGCTGATGAGATTTGGACACTCAATTCAGTTGTTATTGGGTGAAAATATAAGCACATTAACTTTCCATATTGTAAAATAATAAGACAACCAAGTTAGAGAACAGGAAATTTATTCAAAGGCAACACAGGAAATCATCATCAGAAATAAACTGAGCAAGTGGTTTCCTTCTTGGGACACTACCACGACAGACCTCAACTTAAAATCTGAACAAAATATAATCTTTTACAACAGAGTGAACAACCTCATTCAGTGATTGATAAACTGGACACTTACCCTTCAGCACAATAAAAAATAACTCTACTTCCAAAAGTGGTACTTGATGCAATATAATATCCATTCTGAATCTCTCCAGGATTGCCACAGTTTCTTGCTAGACAAAAAAACGTTAAAATACACCATATTCTCTAATGCGGTTTTGAATGCAATTCACAGTTTAATTTTATGAAAACCACTGCATGGGTTAGCTCCAATTCTTCTAGGATTTATATTCAAGTTTTCACAGCAATGGAAATTAAAGATTCTGTCCAATGATACATTAAAAGTAAAGTCATGACATTATCAAATTTTGTAAACCCAAGGCAATCTCACTAAGAATGTGTTTTACCAGTCAATCCAAACTCACTGGAATGATCCTGCTTTATTTTAATGATGGTTGTATCTATTAAGGCCATGGTAGAATATGGCCAGATTAATAAAGAAAATCGCAGATGTGCAGAAGTTCAGCAATTTCCTTGGCAAATTTGTGATCAAGACAGGTAAAGAAATTTAGATAGCCTCTCATCACTTTACATGTGAAGCACTTTGGGTGTTTGTGAGCAATGACGTACTCTGATGTGCAGTCACTGTTATTTAAGTAAATATGGCAATCATTCTGCACACTGAAAGCTCCCACAGCAGCAATGAGATGAGTGACTGGTGAATCCATTTATAATGAAGGAAATGTGTTGGCCAGGACACTGACAAAAACAATTTCAACATGAAAACAAACTATTGGAAACATTGAACAGGTCTGACAGTACCTGTGGTGAGAGAAACAAATGTAATGTTTCAGGTTGAAGTGCAACCCTAGGTTATTTGCTTGCATCCTGCTGCGAAAGGTGAACATGAAACATTGACTCAGTCAACAATGCCATCCACAGCCCTGTTCAGCATTTCTGGTCTACTATTCAACACACAGAGTGAGAGGTTCCATATATCTTTAGGGCCAACAGCAAGAACTGTGCATCAGTCAGATCTCCATCACAGCCCAATGGCAGGTTTGTTCAGGCACTAGCATCTTTCCCACTTACAAAGGCTGCTCTGCTTTTGCTTCACCCATGAACAACTGGGTGAATTACCTGGCTTACACTCTTGCCAATTCTTAACAGCAGAGCATAAACCGCTATGTGGAGGTCATCTCCAGGGACAATCATAACACTCCATATTGCACCATGATTAGGGTTGACTATGCAAATCACAATTTTTCAGTGACTGTTGTCGTATTTGAGAGCGGGCCACACTCAGGTGTACATGTTGATAAGTGCTTCACATTCTCTACACTCAGTAGAAGTCTTAAGACACAATAGAACCCTGGATACATAAAGAAGAAAAGACAATTGGAAGTTCAGGATCCTCAAGATAGTAAGCATCCATTTTTCTGTTTTTTTTTGGTCAAGCATCTAGTCATTAACATGCCTAGCTTGCAGATGGGAGTGTGTACAGCCAGTGTCAAGATAATAAATAGAAGTTACAATAATGTCAGAGATAAAAACAAAAAGCTAAAAGCTACTGCGGATCTGCCGAAGGGTCATGAAGACTCGAAACGTTAACTGATTTCTTCTCCACCGATGCTGCCAGACCTGCTGAGTTTTTCCAGGTAATTCTGTTTTTGTCTACAATAATGTCTATCTGGTGAGATATTTCACGTGATTGAAGTTGTGGTAGGCTTGTCTGCTGTTCAAATATCTGTGAACTTAACTTCATTTCCCACACCTACTGTTCTTTTTTGAACGTGTTCTAGACAATACTCAGTTTTAGTTAAAGGGAACTTCATTGTGGAGAAATTGTTGGTGTTCTCTCTAACATCAAGCTCTAATTTCATGGCAAGGCATGCATTAGATGCTTGGAAGACCACAAATTAATTTCCTTGCTAGAAATAAGTATGTCTATTGGCGATGTTTCTAATGCTTTAATTCTAGTGTACAGTTTGAATTTTATATTAAAACAGTATCTTCATTGTAGTTTATAAACTGGTTCAGATAAGATTACCAAACCAGCTATGTCCTTAACTTTGGATTTTAAACACCCTGGCCCTGTGAATTTTGCCTTTGACGGGCGGGCAGGCCCAACCGACTCGACGGCAGGCGGGCAGCCGATTGCCGCCACCAAAACAGGCCGTGCCGCTATTTTCCGTGGGCGGGCTAATTAAGGCCCGCCCAGCGAGTTAGCGACTCCCGTGGAGAATGGGAAAATAGTCGCGGGGGTTGGTGGCTTCAGACCGCCGGTTCCAATGGGGAGCCAGCAGTCTGTATAAAGAGTGGCCAGGCAGCATGCTTGAGGCAGTGCACCATGGCAACTCGGGGAGAGGGACAGGCAGCTGTCACAGGACAGGAGCATGAGCAAGAGGAGGCGGGTAGGCAGGTATCTAGCCGTCGGGATATATTGTATCCAGATGATGGGAGGAGGAGGGCCCCCCATGTCACCAGGCAGGCGTGGGAGGAGGTTGGTGACGCTGTAAGCGCCCATGGTGATGTGCGGCGCACAGTCACGCAGTGCCGCAAGAGATTCGATGATTTGCTGCGCTCTGGAAGGGTGAGTACCATGTCGGCCTTGGCCATTTGACCCAGAAGGTAGCCTTAGCCTTTAAGCGCCCACCCCCGCCACGTCTTGCTGTCATTACTGCATTGGGCATTTGACACATGCTGGGTGGGCAAACGGGTACTGACCATGCTTACATCAGCCTTAGTGGTTGAGCAGAAGATGGGTTCTCCCCGCAGCATATGTTGGTGTTTGTCACATTTGAATAGTCTGGGGGCAACATGCAGGGGAGGCCGCTAGACACATACTCAGAACTCCAACACATGTCTTATTGATGGTGATGAGATGGTGGAAGGGGAGTCTCAAGGTGTCGTGGCCAAGTGCCATCTGCTGGCCTCGGCACCGCACCTAGTAGCGCCTCCGTGCCATGGGCGCTAAGACCCATGTGCTATTCAAAGTGATGGACGCCGAATGTGTCCAAGGTGGCCGTTGGGGGAGGGGGTTGTGACCAGCCGCACTATCTTCTGGGGACTGATCACCAGAGGCTTGGAGGCCTCAGATGGGCCACTGTGGTTGGGGTGTGGTGTGCACGTGCAGAGTACATGAGCGATCAGCCCCAATAAATCCTCTTCTCTGTTCTGCAGGCAAAAACTGAACACAATCAGCGGGAGTGCCAGAGGACTGGTGGTGGGCACACCCTGCTCCAGCGCCTCACAACCTTTGAGGAGCAGGCCATGGAGCTGGGCAGGTGGCGGGAGGCCAGGGCAGCCGGGGCAGCAAGGCTGGGGTCCAGCGGGCAGGTGTTTGAGGTCCACAGTCCCATCCACTCTGTCTGCCCACCATCCAAACCACTGATGGTTGCTGCAACCGTTAATGCTGCAACACTGCTCATTCACAGACTGAGACACTCTGACGTGTGGGTCATATACGAAGGTCCCTTGTCCCCTTGAGGAAATGCATCTCCACCACCTTCCAAAGTAACCTTATCCCATTTGTGACCACTCTCCCCATGGCCTAACAAGACATGGCATCGCTGCTGCACAGCCAAAGACTTATTGCATCTTAGGGGGGGTTGGAACCTCCACCACCCTTTCAGCCAGTGCACCCCACATTACTCTGTTTAAAAGGTCCTCAGCACCTCAGCTGTAAACCTCATGGCACTCAACTTAAATAAATACCACCACGTTACTCATCCCTGCGCCAAGGGAAAATGTTTCCTTCTGCCCACCCAGTCTATGCCCCTCCTAACGGTATGAAGGTCAATAATGTGACCTCTCAATCTCCTGTGCTCCATGGCAAATATCGCAAGTATTTGCGATGTTTCCTCAGCCCCGCAACTCTCCAGGCCAGCATGCATCCAGGTCAGGTGCCTCTGTACTCTCCTCACTCCAATGGTACATAACATGCTATGTGGCATTCCTGAGGCCATCAGACCAGCCTGTCTGTATGCACGTCTAATGTTTGGGCCTCCTCTTGGCTCTTTTCCACCCCACCAATGGTCATCTCCTTAGGGTCTTGAAGTGTGAGCGACTTATGAGGCTGGGGGGGGAAGGGGGTGAAAGGTTTAACTGACTGTATGCTAACTGATGCACTGTCCTTGTTGTTAATTTCAGCATCACTACCACATGGCCGCGCCCAAAGACACCACAGCACCCCCTCCACACCTGAGGCCCAAGACGTGCAACTTGCGGCAAATCATTTCAGCCAGCCAGGCACCAGCGCAGGCACAAACACCCCGGTGGGAAATTTACCGCCAGCTAGTGTCCCGGGTCACAGTGGAGAGGGCACATCACAATCGCTGGAGGAGATGGTAGGGACAGAGAGTGCTGATGGTGCCAGCAGCCAGAGGCTGAGTCTGGCACTGATGATGTGCCTCTGGAGTTGTCACCAATGCAGCAGCTGCAGGACAAGAGGCAGGAATCGCGTTTGCATCTGACAGAGTTGCATGAGGGTATGCTTCAGTTGGTCTCTGTGATGGAGGAGTCCAGGCAGAGTGCACGTGAAGGCACGAACCTCAGGGCAGAGCTTCAGGCTTCCTCCACTGAGAGATTGGTGACTCTCATGGAGAGGGGGTTCGATCGGATGGAGAATCTTCTGATTGGGTTACGCTCTGACCTGCAAGCCCTCACAGCGCTACTGGCCATGGGTGGTCTTGCCCAATGCAGGAGATGTTGTGGGCATCAAGCATCGGCGCTCGGTGCCCATACATCTGCGGTGAGCAGGGAGGTCCAATGTGACCTCACATCGGCGCAGCAGCTGCCTGTCGTCGCTGCGAGCTCCTCTCAGGGCGCTCCGGATGAGGGCAGCAGCTCCTCCTCCCCTCTGCCAATCAATGTTGCTTCCGTTGAGGCTGCAACAACTGGGGAGGTGCCAGTTCTGGAACTGGCCACTCCCTCCCAGTTGGGGCCATCACAGGCTCCATGGGCCAGAGGACATCCGCCAAGGTCATTGACGCCAACAGGACAGCAGAGTCAGCAGGCTGTCTCACAAGCCACTCCGAGCGATGGGACGACACCGAGACGTAGCGCCCGCAAACAAAAGCATAAGGCACGTTAGGCACTCAACGGGTACGTCACTGGTGATTTTGTGTTGGCCTTAGAATAGGGAACAAAATACTTATGTTTGCAATGGAGAAGTCTCTGTTATATTTTGGACATCATAAAGTCCACTTTTCTTACCATGGCTGAGGGTGTTTCCTTTGTGCTGCATTTTTCTTTTTCACAGACATATCATGAGTGTTTGAGTGGACATTGATATTTCTGTACTAAGCTCTTATTTGCAGCTGATAAGGTGGAAGATATAGCACCTATGTGCCACGTGTGGAAGCGCCAGGCAATGCTGTTCCTGCTGATCCATGTGTGTGGAGCTAGCTGAAGGTTCATTGGATTAAAGTGTCCTGGGTGTCCCTGCCTCCTTGGTGTAGTAGCGAGTTGGCATGCTGCCCCTCATCATTGCCCTGTGCTTCCTCATCCTCTGAGCCACTGCTGGATTCATCATGTGCAGCCTCATCCAGGGCGTCAAGGTCTTCATCGTCAACTGCATCCCCCCTTTCCAGCGCAAGATTGTGCAGAGCGCAGCATGCTACCACTATCACAGAGACACGATCTGGAGGGTACTGGAGTGCGCCCCCTGAGCGGTCCAGGCAATGGAAGCACATCTTGAGAAGACTGATGGCTCTCTCCACCACAGAACCTTTTGGAGCCATATTGTACCACTGTTCAGCTTCTGTTCTTGGACGGCGTAGTGGCATCATGAGCCACCTTCGCAGGGGATAGCCCTTGTCACCCACCAGCCAACCATCCAGCCGGGCTGGAGCACTGAAGAGCCCCGGCACCTGAGGGTGTCTGAGGATGTAGGCGTTGTGGGAGCTGTCTTGGTACCTTGCACAAACTTGCAGAATCTGCATCCTGTGATCACACACTATCTGCACATTCATGGAATGGAAGCCCTTCCTGTTGACAAAGGCACCGGGCTCAACTTCTGGCGCCTTGATGGCCACATGTGTGCAGTCTATTGCACCCTGGACACGGGGGAAGCCAGCAACGGCCACGAATCCTCTGGCTCGTTGTGCCCGACCTGCCTGGTCGCAGCGGAAGTGGATGAAGGTCAATACCTGTCTAAACAGAGCATCTGTAATCTGCTTGACACAAGTGTGGACAGCTGATTGGGAGATACCGGAAAGATCACCCACCGAGCCCTGGGAGGAGCCAGAGGCATAGAAGTTGATGGCAGCTGTGACCTTCAGAGCCACTGGCATGGGGTGTCCACCCACACAGTTAGGAGATATCTCAGGGCCAATCATCTGACAGATATAGGTGACCGTCTCCCTTGAGAGACGGAGCCTCCTTCGGCACTGCACCTCAGTCATACTGAGGTAGCTGCTTCGCCGCCTGTATACCCTGGCAGCAGGATAGTGGAGTCTTCAGCGGCCCCGTGCAACTTGGACAATCTCTTGGCCTTGCGCCCCTTGTGTCTGCGCCTGGCCTCCCAAAGGTGGCTCCCCTGGAGGCTGATTGTCCACTCCTGGCCTCCTCCTTATTCTATCCCTCCCTTCCTCCTCAGAGGAGCTGCCTCTAGTGGAGATGTCAGAACCCATACCCCCAGGCTAAATTGAGGCCTCAGGAAAGCTGCAGGCCCGAGAATGTTTACAGTCTGCAGACTGGTTTCAAAGTACACGAAAAGCTCTTGGAAATCGATGTGAACTGCTAACAATCAAACAGGCAAGTTTAAAACACTTTCTGCAATTAAAACTTTGTGGAAAACATGAACAACCCCTCTGAGTCCACATATACCGCCAGTGCATAACTTTTATTAAAAAACCTCCTACCCGCCTGCCCATTGGGCTCATGCGCCGACCCAAAGTTTGCACAGGCCCCTCAAAATCCTGGACAATTGGCAAGTTAAGGGCCTTAATGAGGCCTTTAATTAATGGCGGGTAAGCATCCCACTATTGTGCACACCCGCCGATCAAAATATCGTGATGCCGCGTGCTGTCGGGATGCTCGCGCGATGTAAGCACACGACATTTTAAGCGCTGACGTGCAGGCTCCGCCACCCGCATGTCAGCCAGAAAATCCTGCCCCCTATTTCTGATACTCAGTAATTAACCTAGCTTCTGTTCCAATTTCAGAAGCAATGAAAAAGGAAATTAATCATTTCACCTCACTGCTGCTCAACCTTGATTAACAAATGACAACAGATTCTAATATAGCCAGTTCAGCGAGAAATATACTATTGACATACATCTGGATATGGTTGGATTTTAATAGGGTAATGAAAAGGGAAGACAGGCTAGGAACAGGAGGAGCACAAATTTACCTAAAGGTTAACACCCTTCTTGGTGACTAAAGAAATGACCTATCATGGAATAACCAGCAATTTCATGATGGCAAAGACATCCAAAAATATATATCCAGTTTCAATTGTTAACAGGCTTTTTGTTTGATTACTCATTGGTAGTGTGTAAACATAAGACGTACAAAAGACTTGGTTTTCAAATAACAGCGCCCAATACTCTGGTGTCATTAGCACCCAGGGTAGAACACAAGTGGTTCCCATTACTGATCAATATCCAGTGATCCTTGCTGAGATTTTTACTACATATTGGGTTAGAAATGATTCAAGCCAAACAATGGTGCAGCCTACATTTGAGGCACTCACCGTCACATACAAGAATGGTCACTTTAGTTAGTACCAAAAAACTGCTAGTCTCTACAGAAATGAACCCCAGCACAAGTCATTTCCTTTGAGAGAAAACAGATCAAGGGGAAAAAAGTGAGAGCAAGGGAAGAGGGGAAATAAAATTGCTCATTACTTACGTTCACAAACAGCCCGCAATGGTGACCAAGTTGAATTTGCCCTGCAGGTAACAAGTCTTGAACCCCCTTCCTGAAACACGTAACCTTGGTAACATCCGTAACTAACTTTAGTACCCACAGGAAAGGCAGTCAGAGAAATATATTTATCATCTGGAGTGCCATTTTCCAATATTGGAGGCTTGTCACAGTCACCTTTATAAAAAAAACAAGTTCATAGTTTCAACAAGTCTCTCTTTCGCTAGAGGAATTAGTACATCAAGGTCACATGTGAAATATATCTCCTTAAATCTAAAATACATCAGTCTTTCTTCTCACCTAATGCTGGAAGTTTTAGGATCTTTTTAACCCTGCACTTTGGATTTGAAAATGGTAAGTAAAATCACTGATCTTTTTGTTTTAACCACCTTCCACTGCTAAAGAGACTAACTTATGACTCTACATAGTATTCAAAAATAAGACAGCTTATTCACATAACACTTTTAACAAAATGCCCCAAGGTGCTTCACAGCATTATTAAACAAAATAGACATGGAGCCCAACCAGGAGGTAAAGTGTTTTAAAGGAAGAAAGTGAGATAGAAGGAATAGGGGGATGTAGAGAAGGTATTCCAGAGCATGGGGCCTAAGCAACTGAGAACACAGTCACCAATTAAAACATGGGATGGAAAGAGGTCAGAATTAGAGGAGTGTAGATATCTTAGAGAGCATTATTGGGTTGGAGGAGATTACAGAGAAGCCATGGAGGAATTTAAATACAAGGGTAAGAATTTTACAATCAAGAAAATGCTTGATCAAAAGCTAACATGGGTCATCGAGCAGAGGTGTGATAGGAGAATGTGACTTGGTGCAAGACCTTGAGTTTATGGAGGGCTAAATATGAGAGTACGTGTGAATGAGGATGGCTAACATCCAAAATAAAAGTACTTCAATTTAATACATTTCAATAAACAATTAGATTGTGTTTCTATTTTCAGCATCTTTTAATACCTGAGATACAGTTAGAAAGGGAGACAGAAACTGAAGGGCTCATTTCAACCCAATACAGTGTAAACCAGGTGGACAGTTAATTAAAATTGCCCTGAAGACTCATCCACTGATTTAGTGCTCTGTTCCCACTGTCTTCTAATTTAAGCTGCTCTTCTGTGTAGGTGGCAAGGACACCCACTAGAAACTGACAGGTCTTTTTTTCAGAAAAGTATAAATATGGGTTGAAAAGGTTAGCAGAATTTGACTCAATTTTTAGGTTGCAACCCAGCAGAAAGTCGGTATGGTTTTTCTGCCAGTTAAAGGTAGTTAGATATGGACTTGGGGATAGACGTGGTCCAAACACAAACTTTCTGTGTGAGGCCAGGAGGAGCAAAAGTGCAAGTTGAAGTTTGCACAGATCGAGAATGGGAGGTCAACAAGGAAGACTTTTGAGAAATCAAGTTTAAAGGTGACAAGTAATCAGGTGGTGGGGAGAATAAAGGTAAAACATACATATATACATAATAAGTAGTCTTGTCAACGACTAGGATGTGGGACCTGAAACTCAGCACCTCAAACAAGACTCCAAAGTTTCTCGCTGCCTGATTCAATCCAAATATCAGCGGAATGCGATGGAATCAAAAGTAAAATGTCACGTTTATTGCAGATGCCAGTAACAATAGTCTTCCTGACATTTAGTAACCCCCCCCCCCAACTTAATACAAATCTGACAATCCGCTATCAGAGGTCGTCACGTTGTTTCGAGAGAAACTGAGATGATGTTTCCTCAGCATACATATGAACACTGACTTCATGTTGGGGATCGTGATACGAAGGAGCAGTACATGAATGGCAAGGGCAGATAAAGGAAGGTCGGATTTCGTTTTAATGCTGCGTGTAAAACTAGCTAATTAACACCAACTTTGCGTTCGAGTGGATTAAGCCAGACCAGAGGTGTCAGCTGTGGCTCAGTTCATAGCACCCTCGCCTTTGGATCAGAGGGTTGTAGGTTCATGTCCCACTCCCGGAAACCAAGAACTGTGATTGTACTCGAAAGAGTTGCAATCTGTGACTGTTGATAACTCGAAAGAGTTAAGCCAGACCAGCAATAAAACAGAAAAAACTGGAAATACTCAGCAGGTTAGGTAGCTAGATGCTACAGAGAGAATAAGTTAACATTTCTGGTTGCTAATGCTCGACCTTTCAACAGAACAGACCAGCAATGGAACAAAGTTCTGAGTCATGTGTCTTTGGGTGTACTTCTATTCCAAGTTTAGTATCGGTGAAAAATGATTTTAAATTTATTCTAAACTAAACCTGGGCGTTAAAATTGGCATTGATTTCCAAGCAATGTTAGACTCCCTCTTCTAGAGTATCATACTCCACGTGGTCAGGGTTGACCCCCGACTACAGATTCATGTTGTATTTACACTAACTACAGAGTCGGGTCAACTGCTTCCAAATTTTGCAATTGGGACTTTAAAGCGCCTTTAAGCTTATACAAAAACACAGGTCAGAATGGCTGGTAATACGCTCGACAGGTGGAGGGTATCCGTGGATATTGTTACTGACAAGGTTTACTTCCGTGTCCTGCAAAGCTGCTCTGTCCCATTGACATTAATACCAAACCCTACACTGTGTAGAGTGTGGAGCTGCTCTTTCCCATTGACATTAATACCAAACCCTACACTGTGTAGAGCTGCTCTATCCCATTGACATTAATACCAAACCCCACACTGTGTAGAGCTGCTCTATCCCATCCGGACTCTTTCAGTAAAACCCCGAGCACCTGCTGTAAATCGGGCCCATCACTGATCTAAAACCCCTCCTGAAACAGCAGTAAGGAGCCGGAGCGCTGCTTACCCGTCACCCGGGCCACCCAGATGGCCATTAGAGCGAGGATCAGTCTCTCCGCCATTCCCCAGTTCTCTCGATCTTTAATATTCAGGCAGACTTCCTTCCGCAGCGCCCTGAAACTTGGAGCCGCTACACTTTTTCTCTTGGAAAATGTTAGTGCGGTTTTCCACGAATTTTCCAAGCTCCCGTCCCGTAGTAAATTATGGATCTTGCACCGGACGCGCTGATTTATGACTGTTCAGGAACAATCCGCCGCTTTCTCAATCCCCACCCACTGTACCTATAGACGCAGATAACGACGCACACACAGATGTCATCGTTCCACCCAACCAATGGAGTCCAATCATCAAATCGCTGGGCTTTTCTCCAGGAATTTATTTTAAACAAGTTTGAACCTGAACACAGTAAACCATAACAAGGTCTAAATTAAAACATAAAATAGCTCACAAGTGGACGTTGTTTCGCTTGCATTACATTTTCTCCAATTGGGGAATTATTTGAGAAATTACATAGTAATGGAAGCAAAACTCAGAATGATTGATAAGTCATATGGACTCAAAACGTTAACTCTGTCTTCCTTTCCACAGATGCTGTCAGACCTGCTGAGTTTTTCCAGCTATTTTTGTTAGAGAATGACTTTATCAGCCCACTTCATGCCATTCGTTGTCGGTGACAATAAGTCATTTAACTCATTACCTATTAATTCTGCATCAAAAGATTGGGGTTCAAATCAGACTCCAGCACAGAATCTACTTAAATGCAGCACTGAGGGAGTACTACATCATTGGTGGTGGGAGGTGTCAGCTGTGGCTCAGTTCATAGCACCCTCACCTTTGAATCAGAGGGTTGTGGGTTCATGTCCCACTCCCAGAAACCAAGAACTGTGGTTATACTCAAAAGAGTTGCAATCTGTGACTGTTGATAACTCAAAAGAGTATCATTGGTGGTGCTTGAGTTAACTACTTCAAATAATTAACTGGCTATTAAGTTCTTTAGGATATTTTTGACAGATAAGAGAAGGTGATTTATTTAAGGGCAGCATCATTCTCTCTTTGAAGTACAGCTGGTTGCAGTTCATATACTGGTATGCTTCCTGTGTCACATCTTGCAGGTCTGACTCAGAGTGCTGCAATTTCCACCACAGGTAGGGCAAGGCAGATCCCGAATCCATCCCAGCAGGAACAGGGATCAAACCCTGTGCTGTTGGCACCAGTCGGATGCACACTGGTCATTCAGCTAACCAGTCCTCCTCCCCAAAAGGAGTCCGTGTTGCTGTGGCAACATACACATTTACAGGCATGCTGTAGCCTGGTGCTATGGATAGTGATGGTAGAGGCTCCAATTTCTTTCCATCACCAGGAATCTCTCCCACTCTTACCACCTGCCATTGACATACGTTGGAAGGATTTACAAGTTGATATGCTATCTTTTTGGCTGTTATGAATGCATCTTCCAAGGCCATCAGATCTTGAAGTAGAACTTGAACCCAGATCTTCTGGCTCAGAGACAGGGACTCTACCCATTGCACCACAAGATCACAGCTACGAGCAAAAGAAGGCTAAATCAATCAAATCACTAAAGATGTTTTCAATATTTTTGAGCCATGATTTTCACTCCATAGTTAAAAATGTCGTATATAAGATTCTAACATCATGACACTAGAAAAACTGCACATTACAGTTGTGAAATTCAAAATGCCATTAAATTATCTTCTCTGTTTTTGAATTCCTTCAATTCATTAATGTTTTACCAAAAGCTTTAACCTCATTGAAAAGATTAAGTTGATGTTCAGCTGACAGGAATTAATTACCTTCTCTAGTATGCTTCTGTCTGAATGCATGTCCCTTAGAGGATCTTTCACCCTGTCTCAATATGAATTTCTGAAACAATCTGTTTTACCAGATTAATTATTGGGGAGGATATGAGAGCAATGAAAAGTTGCTTCATAGAGCCAATGAGCTGTTAACAGGGATGAGGGACGCAATTATGAATGGACTTCATTGCCCTGTCCCTGTGTGAATTCTTAAGACTTATGGGTCTTTTATATGGACACATTTTTTTTTGTTTGGGGGCTTCCATCAGTGAATCATGATTTTATTGGCTTAATCACCTTATGATATTGGTGGTAGGTCAGCTGCTGCATGACTATTAAGAACCTGTAAAGTATTTTCCTTATCGCTGCATTTTATTTTGCTTTTAATGTTATAATCAGAAATGCAGCCACCAACTTTGGCTAACTAACAAAATGAGCATGGAAAAACAACAAACTGACCTGCAGGACCAAGATGTTTATCTATAAGACCTGTATCCTCAATACATTGCTATTTGGCAGTGAAGCCTGGACAACCTACAGCTACCAAGAAAAAAGGCTCAATAACTTCTATCTCTAGTGTTTAAGACAAACTTGGCATCACATGGAAAGATAAAGTCACCAATGAAGCAGTTTTTTCTATGCCAAACATGCTATCACTAATCAAGCAAAGAAGATTTTGTTGCCTTGGGCATGTGTGCAGGATCTAAGATGATCGCATCCCTGAGGATATGCTACACAAGGAGGTAACCCATGCCAAGAGACAGCAGGGCACCTAAAGCTCCAATTCAAGGATACTGTCAAGAGACATGAAAGCCCTCAACATCAATCATGACAAATGTGAAACTCTAGCTGATGACCAATGCAAATGGCAACACCAGCTGTGGACAGGAGATCACCACACCACAAGAACATTTGGTTTCAGAGTTCCAAAGCAGACACCAGCCCTAAAAACAAGGCATTAGCAGAGGTCATCCTGCACCACCAGCAAAGGACAAATTCATCAAATTGTGAAGAGGGTGCAAAAAGGCTTCAGGGCGATTTAGGTAAGTTGTGTGTGTGGGCAAACACATGGCAGATGCAGTATAATGTGGATAAATGTGAAGTTATACGCTTCGGTGTGAAGAACAGAAAGGCAGAATATTATTTAAATGATGATATATTGGGAAATGTGGATGTACAAAGGGATCTGGGTGTCCTTGTACACCAGTCAATGCAAGTAAATAGGCAGGTGCAGCAAGCAATTAGGAGGCAAATGGTATATTGGCCTTCATTGCAAGAGGATTTGAGTTCAGAAGTAAGGATGTCTAACTGCAGTTATACAGGGCCTTGGTGAGACCACATCTGGAGTATTGTGTGCAGTTTTGGTCTCCCTACCTAAGAAAGGATATACTTGCCATGAAGGGAGTACAGTGAAAGTTCGCTTGATGCCGGGGATGGCAGGACTGTCGTATGAGGAGGGATTGGTTCGACTGGACCTGTATTATCTAGAGTTTAGAAAAATGAGAGGGGATCTGATTGAAACGTATAAAATTCTAACAGGGCTACACAGACTGGATGCAGGGAGGATGTTTGGTGACATCGGGCGGAACTCCCGACGTCACCGCGCTCCATTTAAATTTTCAGGTAGGCGGGGGCGCAGCAAAATCAGCTACGCGCCCGCCGACCTGTCAATGACCAATTGAGGCCATTGACAGAGTCATTAAACTAATTAATGGACCTGCCCGTCCGACCTTAAGGTTGGCTGGCAGGCCAGGAGCTCTGGTGGGAATTTGAAAAAGCATGAAACCTCATCCACGGGCGGGATGAGGTTTCATGTAGGTTTTTAATAATTTTAATAAAGTTTTTGTAAAAATTATGGGCATGTCCCAACTCATGTGACAGTGCCACATGAGGGGACATGTTAGGGAAATTTTATTTTTCTATTTTTAACTTTTTTACATTTTGAGCCGATCTCTCTGAAGCTACACTGTACATTTAGGAATTAAATGTAAGATCTAACAGTATTACATTGTAAATAGTTGATAAAAAATCTTTTGAATTGTTGGCCTGGTTAAGGTGCAGAATTCCTGGCATCGCCCAAATGCTATTAAGGTAACCTACGTGCAACCATATCTTCTTACCTGACCTTTGCCATGTAACAAGTAGGAAATTATTACACCAGTTCAGCATTGTTTATGAAATCCAGGAAGTAAAATCCTGTGGCTCAAATTACCCGAAAAATTCTTCTTACGAGAACAATGTTGCATTTATTGCAAACACAGAATGTTGCAAGGTTGGTGATAATGTAATCAACAATTACACAAGAGATTCACATTCATCGCTTAGGGAAACAATTGAAAATTGCACACCTGTAAAACAGGGTGGTATTAATAATTAGCAGCACATGCATTTTACTAAAAAGCAATGTCATCCCTATAGATAAATCCAAAATTAAAGAATTTTAAAAGCATACAACTTGTGTCCTACAGTTACCAATAAATACACTTCTCAGCAACAAATTCAATCTCATGTCTAAAATATTGTTGATTTTTTTTCCTCTATAAACTTTTCCCCTGCTTTCATTCTCTCTGATATCATCAAACAACACACCCCAACGTGGATGAGATCATTCTGAATTGGCATTCTAAACAAGCATGAGGCTTGCCAACAGAACACTCCCTCATATTCCACCCTGACCACTAATGTTGCTGCAAAAAGGCTCTGATAAACTACCTATAAGTACAACTCAATGAATGAAACTTACATGCTAACATTCTTCATTCTTTTGATGAAAGACCATAAACGTGAAATGTGCTGCCTGACCTGCTGAGTATTTCCAGCATTTTTCTGTTTTTAATTCAGATTTCTAGCATCAACAGTACTATGCTTTTATATTAATACTCTTTCTGTACAATTCACTCCTTGTTGCGGTTTCCTCACAATTCTGTCTGTCTCTCTGTATGTCTCTCAAGCTACCTCTTCTGAGGAGAAGATTGGCAGTGTAACACTCTCTTTCTGTGAGAGATAAAGATAATGCCACAAGTGATAACATTGACTGTCCTTGATATTTCTAACACTTGCAGTGTTTTTGTTTTACAGTTATCAGAAAATCAGCACTAAATACAAACCATTTAATTCTTTGGCTACAAGAGCAGGTCAGAGGCTGGGAATTCTGCAGAGACTAGCTCACCTCCTTTCTCCCCAAAGTCTGTCCTCCTTCTACATGGCACAAGTATGATGGAATACTCTCCTCGTGCCTGGATGAGAGCAGCACCAGCAACACTAAAGAAGGTCAAAACCATCCAAGACATGCAGCCCCCTTAATCGGCACCCAATCCACCAACTTAAACATTCACTCCCTCCACCACTGACTAATGATGGCAGCAGTTTGCACAATACATAAGATGAACTGCAGCAACTCACCAAACCTCCTTCAACAGCACCTTTCAAACCTGCGACCTCTTCCACCTAGAAGGACAAGGGCAGCAGATGATTAGGAACATCAAGTTCCCTTCCAAGTGGTGCACCATCCTGACTTGGAACTATATCACTGTTCCTTCATTGTCACTGGGTCAAAATCCTGGAACCCCTTCCTAATAGCACTGTGGGTATATCTGCACCAAATGGACTGCAATGGTATAAGAAGGCGGCTCACCACTACCTTCTCAAGGGCAATTAGGAATGAGCAACAAATGCTGGCCTTCCCAGCAATGCCTACATCCCATGAAAGAATAAAAAAACTAAGCTGCCTGGTGCTGTGTCTTTGTGACATGTTGCGCCAGTGAATGAAAAAAGAATCCACAAGTATTTGTCCCCTATAAATGTGGTCATTGTTTATAGACATAGCGATACATATAAATCCAGAATAATCATTGAGACATTTTTGATTAGTGGGAAAATACAATTTTCCACTTTCGATGCCTGGGGCAAGATTTTGGTGCCAATATGGGACTGGAATAGAGGTGGATAGGTGCAGAATTTCACAATGACATTGGCATGCTGGTTCCCTGTCATAGTACTGACTCATGGCCATTTTCCTGGAAGTCAGTTTGGAAACAGAATTTCCACCCACTTAATTATTCAAAGGGAGCAATTAAGGCTGTTGATTAGAGGCCAAGGGGAAATTTCCAGTCAGACTGCAGGCCCCCTGCAGCACCCAATCCCCAGCAGATACCTGGAATTGCCCTTCCAGTGGCAGAAGAAATGGCCAGCGCTTCAAGATCAGAGAGAATCAGCGCCACCCCCAACCACCCCCCCACCCCCCACCGAGCCTTCCCCAACAGCAGCACCAGTTGACCAATTTTTCAATAATTGTTGTCAGGTGAGTATTTCCAACATGGTGTGGGACCAAGACCCACATTTGATCCCAACATCTGGGGTTGTGACCCCAAACAGAAATTCCTGCCTCTGTTCTCAGCAGCAAGCAAAGCTGGTCAGACATGGAAAAGCCAGATTCAGAATTAAATTTTCTACTCTCTCCAAACAATGTGATTTTACCATAGCTGCATTAGCTATCCTTATAGCATATTTGCATAAAATTGCCAATTTTGAGGAGTTGTGTGTTAGTGAACAATGTCTGTTAGAAACTGGGTTGATACAATCCAAATTAATTACAAGTACAACCATTAGAGGTGACATTGAGGAAACTTTCATCCACCAACTTGACCTCTGAAATGAAAGGGCAGCACAGTAAATAATTGCACCATCCAGCCCTCAGCTTAAAAACAGCAACTCTATCATTAAAGATAAAAGATGACAGGCAGCATTTAAAAGCTAGTATTTCAAAGAGGCTGTACTGATATAAGCATAAACCACAAAAGCTGAGCTCTCCCTCTGAGTTTTGATCTTGAGCGGTTAGTCTGTTTTAAGCATTTTGGGTGGAGAGCAAGCGCTGTAGCTGCCGTCTTATTAATGGTTTACAAATTTCAGCAAAAGCATTAGCCTAAATTAGTCATTAACTCATAAAAGTTACATTTATTATATTTTTCAAGGCATTTAGTAGTGATTTTCTGTTCTTTATCCCCATCTGGCTTCTCCAGATGATGCACCTATGACTGGCCAGTAGATGTGTAAATGTTGTTTGGGGTAACTGTCACATTGGTGGCCCTTCCTGCATTTGGAAAAACATCAAGCTTTCAGTTGTCTCGTCCTTATAATAGGACAACTGGGAGGATTAGCTACATACAGTATTTGAAGAACTGCTGGCATGGTCCCGTACAATATCTCAACATTGCACAGCATGCTGGATTTCCAAGGCACTATGTCAGCGTGTTTAGCTCTATATTTTATAATCAGGGGGGCTGAAGGAAAACTGCTTAATATTAATAGTACCATTGTAATAACAGTTTCTTGTTCTGGTAAAAAAAAAGTGTATTTATTATAAAAATGGTCCATTTCCTGTCTGTTGCATTTAAAGTGTCACATTCAATTTTTGTGTAACGGTACAAAGAAAAGTCTAAACAAGCAAATGCAAATGAATTGTGGAGCAACATATTTGATTTAGCATGCCAATCACCAGCTTGTTTATTCACATTTGTATAGAAGCCATTGTTTACTTAAAACAATTAGACCCAGCTTCCTTAAAGCTATATAATTACATGATGTAACATTCCTGACCTTAGCAAGCCACATTTAATGTGAATTACTACGGAAGTATACGAGATTCGCTAGTAATATTAGAACTTATGGTACTTAAAATATTACACACTGTCCAGTATAAATCTCTGTGCCATGCTTAAAGGAGTACTAAGAAACCAAGACAGTAATTTGCAATGCACAGGAAAACTCAACATAATGTACTGATACCATAATATTAGCAGGCTCTTAATGGAACTGCCCATAAACAAAATTGTGCCTCCATATCTAGCTTCAATAGCAATTAATGTTCATATGAACACACCCATTGTTTACATAAAATCAATTGAACATTTAGCATTAAAGGGCTACCCACCTGCACTTTAGTTAAAAAGTCTACATGCTTTTTGTACTTGGCCAGTTTCAGTTGAGACAATTGGCTGAATAAAATGCAGCATTTCGTGGTGGGCAAAAGTCGGACCTGGAAATGGATGGCTTGCCAACTCCCGCCCACACCATCGTCTCCCACCGTATAACTCGACAATGATCCAATTATTGGTTGCCGTGCAGTCCGCACTGTTGCTTGATTGTCGTCTTCCTTTTGGAGATACATCCGAACATGCAGGCCGTGACCCGGAAGGAGCTCACAGCCACTAATTTAAAGGGGTACCTGGCATGGGACAGTGTCAGGTGCACCTGTCATTTACAGGACTTCGAAGGAAACAGGAACTTTTGGATTTTTGAAAGATTTACAAGCATTGGCTCAAGGAAGTTTTATTAATCTGAATAATGTGTGAAATTCCACAGAGGGTCTTGGCAAGGCCCTCATGGCATGCATTGTAAGCATCAACATAATGTTATGATATGCATATTGTGCAGCTGAATCATTATCACATTTATTCCTCCTTAGAAAGCTGAGAGATGGGACTAAGGGGAGAAGAAGGGAAGAAGGTGTCGAACGGCTCCACATGTTGATGATGACTCCCTCCTCCAGGCTGTGACCACCACGTGTGAGGTTTTACTGCCAGTGGACGGGAAAAGAAGACCTCCTGCAACCAACAGAGCTGCCTGGGCAGAGGTGGCCGAAGAGGTCATCAGTGTGGACATTGTGCCTCGAAGCTGGAGGCAATACTGGAAGAGGCTTAGTGACCTTTTGAGATCAACAAGGGTGAGCAAGTCTCCACTCTGTACATCAATGTCCACAGAAGGTAATGGGAAGTCTTGATCAGAGTCATGCCTTGTGAGTACCTTATAAGTCCAAGGCAGCATTATGCACAAATGACATTGTTTGTGGCCCTGATGCCTATGTGGGTGTGTCATTGTAGTTCTGAGTGTGTGGAGGGGGGTCCTTTGAATTGCAGGTTGTACACAGTATATTGTCTGCCAATCGTTGTGCACACTATGCATTCCTCACAGCACATGGAATTGTGAAGAAATTATTGAATGAAAATCACAGCACTGTCGCACCTCATTGCAGGAAAAGCAAGCCCACAATGTCAGGGAGAGGAACAGGACTGGAGGCGGGGTGCCCGGCCTGGCAATCCTCACCCCGCTGGAGGAAGAGATTCTCCAGTTATCTTCGAATGAATGGAGCCGGTCAATTGGCAAAAGCAAAGTTGGAGCAAAGCCTTGGGGTGGTGAGATTGCAAGGGGCATTATCCAAAGTTGGAAGAGACGGGGAGAGGGCTAGATGCCTGCCATGCATGATGCCTGCCATGCATTTATGAATTAAAAATTGTTGTTTGATGCATTCAAAGGGTTGAATGCTTCCTAGTAGAAACCGTGTGAGGATTTTAAGTAGTTTAATGGTAGCAAGGTGTCATAGCTCATTATCCACATAGTGCTAATAAACTTGAATCTTGTGTCCTCACACACCCTGTGAAGGTTGTGAAAGGTCAATTAACACGCTTTCTTCTGTGCCTCTTGCGTAGGTGAACCATCGGCTGCTGTGCCCACCAGCCCTGAGGCACCCGCACTAGCCTCCGCGGAGGGACAGGAAGCCTCGGAGGATGCAGCATTGCATCCTCTCCCCCAGCACCAAGCACCAGTGCAGCTACTGGAACCTCAGCAGGGATTAGTGTGGCAGAAAGAAGGCAAGCACAATCTGGTGAGAGCATTTCACATTTGCATATGTAGCTGTTGGAGAGTGTGGTGCAGCAGGCCTCAGACAGAGGTGATCCAAGGATTTAGTCCAAGTCGGACGATGAGGCTCTGGAGTTTTCCATAAGGCTGGGTGTCCAGTGCGAGGTGAATGGAGATTTGGCAGATATAGAGGTTATGTGCTCTGACACTGACTGTAGAGGTCCAACCAGGCCAAGTGCACTCTGATCACCCACTCTTCCTCCATGGACAGATTGGTGACTGCCCTGGAGGGGCAAATACACAAGATTGCAGGAGCAATCGTGGCTATGCGCACAGACCTGCACTACATCACCCTGGCTCTGGGCTCAGAGGCCCAGAGCCAGGGAAACACAGGGGCTGGGAGACTAGACACGAAGCAAGGTCCTGGGACCTCACAGGGAGGCCCAATCAGTCCTCATGGCGCAGGTTCAGCAGCAGCTTCTGTCATCTGGAAGCACCTCTCAGGCCACTTCTGATGGGGACAGCCTCTCCTCTGCATCTCTGCCATTGGCACAGTCAATCTTAGGCAACAGAAGGGCCTCCTGCCTCTCAGCAAGAGACTTCTAATGTGGCAGGACACTCAAGCTCTCAGCTGCACAGAGCCCACAAAGTCATCCAGGGCAAGGTGTCAAACCGATCAGCAGTCTCTCTCCAGCATAGCTGCAAGCAGGACTACGTTGCAGTACACAGAAGAAAATTAAGAAAAATCCACAGTAGACACAAACCAGTTTACATAGGTGCGTTCTGTTTATGTATTCCTTAGAGGGGCCATTGGCCACTTGTAAATAAACCATATTTTTCATAGCCGTCAGGCAGAGGTTGCGTATATCTTTTATTGATTTATGTAATGACAGAAGGAACAATTTACGCATAATCTATTGTGAAGGCATGCAAAAGTGCCTAAGGGATCGAGACAGTAAGCATGCTGAGTGCTGACAAGTATCTGAAAAGGATTGCCGTGTAGGTGGATGACGTTGAGACACAGGGAATACACGCAGCTCAGAGGCCACAATTGTTTGACCTACTGGAACCACTGCATTATTAAGGCCTCCCCTGTGTCACGGCCATCCATGTGCTTCTGTGCAGGCTCTTGCATTTCTCCATCAGGATGTTCCCCACCCCCAGCCCCCACCTCCGTTTTGGCCTCATCAGTGAAATGAATGCTATCTTGTGACTCCTCTTCCTCCAGGACATCCCCTCTCTGAAGTAAGAGGTTGTGCAGATTGCAGCAAATAACGACTATCAGTGACACTCTGGGTGGAGCGTACTGTAGTGCTCTTCCTGATCTATCCAGGCATCAGAACTTCATCTTTAATAGCCCAATTGTCTGCTTTACAATGGCCCTGGTGGTGCCATGGCTATCGCTATAGCTCCTCGCCAAATCTCTTCTGGGGGCCCTCACTGGCGTCATGAGCCATCACTTCAAAGGGTAGCCCTTGTTCCTCAGAAGCCAACAATCCAGGGCACAGGTCCATTAAACATCTGGCACCATTGGAATTCCGGAGAATGTAGGAGTTGTGGCTGCTACCTAGGATCCTAGCACAGAGCTGCATAATTCTTCGATGGTGGTCACATACCAACTGGACATTTAAAGAGTGTTAGCCCTTCCTGTTTATAAACATGGCTGGCCTGCTAGAGCCTTTATGACAACATGAGTACTATCTATTGCTCCCGGAACCCTGCGGAAACCTGCCATCGCCTCAAAGCCACGCGGATCCATAAGTCCAAACAAACTAGTAACAAGGATCCAACACTCGTGGAAGTGGTTTTTTAAATTCAGGACTAAGGGACCAAGGTCAAGGATACAACTTTAAGGTTGAACCATTGGTTATAATAGGAAATGGTAAACAAGAAATGCAAATACCCAGTGGTATTACATGTCATGGAACAAGACTATGATGCGACTTCTAACAGTAAAATGAGATAAGTTCTTGCTAGATCAGTGGTAATGAAGCAGGGAGCTGGTGAGGATTTCCCAGGTGTGGATGTGGGTGTGTGCAAGGCAAATCAGGCCTTCTGCACTGGAAAAGCCTAAAGACCATCTGGGGAACCTGGAGGGCAGTTTTGAAACTGCATCGTGCATCTAGGCTCCGGAGAGGTGCGAGAGAGCAAGGTGGAGAGGAAACTGGAAGGGGAATCTACTGAAGCACATTGCCTTGTCTGGAGGCTGAAGCTTATGGAGTCTGAGGCTTTCTGCTGTTTGAAATGTGTTGAACCTGGAACCTGAATTTGCTGCTGTTCTGCTAGACTCTGTTGCTGCTTGGGTCTTGGTACCTCTAGCTCTGCTTTGTTTTGTAGTAAATCTTAAGTAGTAATTCATAGTGTTGTAGCTTGCTGCTTTAATCGTAACCTCAAATGTTTTGCCTCAAATTAATAGTAATACTGCTAGATTTGGCTATGCTTCACTGGAATGCCTTTTGGGTGCCGTGGAGGCCCACCGTGATGTCCTCTACCCCTGCTCTGGCCACAAGATGGGCAGCGGCATGACCAACCAGGCTTGGGAGGCGGTGGCAGCGGTGGTCAGCACCAATGCCCTTCAAAAGAGGACAACCACCCAGTGTCACAAAAGGATGAATGACCTCCTCCATTCCGCCAAGGTAAGTCACTCTTCTCTCACTCTCAACTCTCACACTCTCAAACCCATCACACATTCACAGGGATCTCACATCTGCCCCTTCAAAAGACTTCATGGTTCGCTCTTTCATACACACCATTGTCCTCACCCTGTCCATGGGACCACACATCACCCACACATGCCAGACATACTTATCATCTGGCCTGGCATGTATCCTGCTTATACCCTCTCCATCTCTATTCATCTAGGACAAGCTGGCATACAACAAGAGGGAGAGGTCACAGATTGGTGGAGGAATGCCTGAACTCAAGGTCCTTACAGAATTTGAAAACAGTGCCATCCAGCTAGCCTGTGACAATGTGGACCAGCCCTGTGCTGACGCTGAGGTTGGCGATACTCTACCAAGTGAGGGTCCAGCAGTACAACAGCCGTCAGGCAACCATTTTGTGAATGATGTGTCCTGTTTCACAGGCTAAGCTGACAGAGGCCACAACCCAGGGCCTCCAATCAAGCCCCAAAGATACCTCTGAAGAGGAATTCGAAGGCACCCTCCTTGAAGTCCAGTCACAGCGTTCACCCACACCATCCACCAGTGCAGAGATACACTCCTCAGTGGGAACTAGCTTTAGAATAGCCTTGGGATCACAATCTGGTGAGCACAATCTGATCCGCAGCGGCAGGGACTTCCCAGGTGTCTGGCATTCAGAGGGCTGCTGGAGGCCAGAAATTTGCTGAGTCCGAGCCAGATGATGAGCCTCTGGACTCGTTTATGTCTCAGTTGCTGGAGCTGCAAAGGCAAGCTCAGGAACATCAGGAAGGGATGTCCACTGTATTCCTTAGATTGCAAGGCAAGATGGAGGAGTCTGTCCTCCTTCAGGCTGAAGTGATAGTGCCGGCATACCAATGCACCTAGGTCAACACTGGTAGGATGGTGGCTGCCATGGAGACCTTGGACCAGGACATCACTCCTGCAAAGCTGCCCGGGCTCAACTACATCACTAATGCCATAATTAGCCTCCAACGAGAGGGATGCAGGTCAGCTCGATTTCACTACAACAACTCCTTCTCCTTAAGGAGTCAGACTGGGGCCCTTGGGCACCCATAGGGAGGAGGGTCAGCTGGTGTCCCCCCAGGGCCATCTATCCAGGTGGCTCCAGGTGTGTCTGGCCCATCCGAATCCCTTCTTCCTGTGACCTCATCAGCTCCAGCTCCACAGGCCGAAGAGGATGCCACTGCCACAGAGCAGGACCCCAAAGCAGACCAAGGTCCTCCAGGTCTTGGTCCTCCAGAGGACGCCCACCTAGGGTATAGCAGGCTGCTTCTAACTCCCTGGATGTCCAGGGAGGACCAAGACACAGTGACAGGTTTAGGAAAGTTAAGAAGATGTAGTTGCACAGCCTGGGCATGGGCGTTAATCTCTTGTACATACTGTTCACTATTGTCAATAAACTGCCAAGAATGTCCCCCTGCCTATGGCTCCTTGTTCTGATGAGCAGTTCATGTCACTCAGATGTGAAACCTTGCTGCACAAGATAAAAGCAGGTGTCTCAGTGAGGTGTCTCGCTTTTAAGGGGGCTCACGAGCAGGTCGCTACCTACCAGACCAGTCGTAAGGCGGGGTGGCTTTTAAATGGCTGCAGGGCTTTGGCTTGCTTGGGGAAAGGGGAGAAGTGGCCTAAGGCAAGTGAAGAGACTGCAGGGCCAGTGCTGTACTGAGGAAGGGGGGGGGTATCCCAGGGTGTGTGTGGGAGCACATTGATCTGTGCAAGTGGCCTCAAGATGGCGAGGACTGAGGAGGCAGTTTCCAGAGGAGATGAGGTCAGTTGGAGATGTGAGGGAATGAGTGGTGATATCCCTTGAGGTGGCAGTGAGTGAGATGCCAGATGGTTGCCTTACCCTGGTGGCATGAATGAGATCATTCATCTGTTTCCTGCACTGGATGGCTGATCTCTTGTGTGCAGCATTGGCACTGACCACCTCTGCTACAGTCTCCCAAGCTGGAGTGGTGAGACTGATGGACCTCCTGTGGCCAGAGCGGGAGTAAAGGACATCGTGATGGCATCCATGGTGTCCAGGCGGCTTCACAGGGATGCATCACTGAATTGGGGGGCTGCGTTCTCCTTGGCTTCTGGGGCAATGTCTTCGCTGGAGTAGTCCTGGGCTGCAAGCATTGAGAAGTGTATGCACAGCTGCAGTTTAAATATGGTGCCCTGTGTGAGGAAGACCATAAGACGAAGGAGCAGAAGTAGGCCATTTGGCCCATCGAGTCTGCTCTGCCATTCAACGAGATCATGGCTGATCTGATAATCCTCAACTCCACTTTCCTGCCTTTTGCCCATAACCCTTGATTCCCTTACTGATTAAAAATCTGTCTATCTCAGCTTTGAATACACTTAATGACCCAGCCTCTATAGCACTCTGCAGTAAAGAATTACACAGATTGACTACCCTCTGAGAGAAGAAATTCTTCCTCATCTCTATCTTAAATGGGAGACCCCTTACTCGGAGATTATGCCCTCTGGTCCTAGGCTCTCCCACAAGGGGAAACAACCTCTCAGCATCTACCCTGTCAAGCCCCCTAAGAATCTTATATGTTTCAATAAGGTTGCCTCTCATTCTTCTAAACTCCAATGAGTACAGGCCCAACCTACTCAACCTCTCCTCATAAGAAAATCCCTCCATGCCCAGGATCAACCTAGTGAATCTTCTCTGGGCTGCCTCCAATGCCCGTATATCTTTCCTTAGATAAGGGGGCCAAAACTATTCACACTATTCTAGGTATGGTCTAACTAGTGCCTTGTATAGTTTTGGCAAGGCTTCCTTATTTTTATACTCCATTTCCTTTGAAATAAAGGTCAACATTCCATTTGCCTTACCTATTACCTGCTGAACCTGTATGCTAGTTTTTTGTGATTCAAGCATGAATTCCCAAATTTCTCTGTGCTTCAGCTTTCTTCAGTCTTTCTCCATTTAAGTAATATTCAGCTCCTCTATTCTTTCTGCCAAAGTGCATAGCCTCACATTTTCCCACATTATATTCCATCTGGAAAGTTTTTGCCCACTCACTTATCCTGTCTATATATCTCTGTAGACTCTTTGCGTCATCCTCACCACTTGCCTTGCCACCTATTTTTGTGTCATCTGCAAGCTTGGCATTAGCACATTCATTTCCCTCATCCAAGTCATTAATATATATTGTAAATAATTGTGGCCACAGCACTGGTCCCTGTGGCACTTCACTAGTTACAGGTTGCCATCCTGAAAATGCCCCCTGTATCCCAACTCTCTGTCTTCTATTAGTTACCCAATTCTCTATCCATGCTAATATACTACCCCCAACACCATGGGCTCTTATCTTATTGAGTAGCCTTATGTGTGGTACCTTACCAAATGCCTTTTGGAAATCCAAATATATTACATCGACTGGTTCCCCTTTATCTATCCTGCTTGTTACCTCCTCAAAGAACTCTAATAAATTTGTCAGACATGATTTCCCCTTCATGAAGCCATGCTGACTCTGCTTGATTATGTTATGCATTTCTAAATGCTCTGCTATTACATCCTTTATAATAGACTCTAACATTTTCCCAATGACAGCTGTTAAGCTAACTGGCCTGTTTATTGTCTCCCTCCCTTTTTGAATAAGGGTGTTATATTGGCAGTTTTCCAATCTTTTCCAGAATCTAAGACTTCTTGGAAGAATCCACTATCTCTGCAGCTATTTGCTTTAAAATCCTAGGATGCAACCCATCAGATCCAGGTGACTTATCGGCCTTTATCCCCATTAGTTTCCCTAGTACTTTTTCTCTAGTGATAGTCATTATATTTATTTCCACCGCCCTCCCCCCACTTTTGCCCCATGATTATTTAGTATTTTTGGATTGCTATTAGTGTCTTCTACTGTGAAGACTGATGCAAAGTATTTATTCAACTCCTCTGCCATTTCCTGGTTCCCCATTATTATTTCCCCAGCCTCATTCTCTAAGGGGCCTATATTCATCTTGGCCTCGCTTTTCCTTTTTATATATTTAAAGAAGCTAGTTTACCCTCAAAGTTTATTTTCTCCCTCTTTATTATTTTTTTGGTCATCTTCTGTTGGTTTTCAAAACTTTCTCAATCCTCTGGTTTACCACTAATCTTTGCCACGTTGTATGTTTTTTCTTTCACTTTGATACTATTCTTAACTTCCTTGGTTAACCATGGTTGGTTTATCCCTTTCCTACAATCCTTCTTCCTCACTGGAATATATCTTTGTTGCGAGTCATGAGCTATTTTCTTAAACGTCTGCCATTGTTCATCAACTGTCTTTTCTGCTAAGCTCCTTCCCAGTCCACTCCAGCCAACTCTGCTCTTATTCTTTTGTACTTACCCTTATTTAAGTTTAGCATAATTGTTTTCGAGCTAAGTTTCTCACTCTCAAACTGAATGCTAAATTCCACCATGTGTCGCTGTTTCCTAGGGGATATTTTACTCTGAGATCATTTATTCAACCTGCCTCATTTCACATTATCCAGATCCAAAATAGCCTGATCCCTGGTTGGATCCACAACATGTTTTCTAGGAAACAGTCCCGAATACACTATGAATTCTTGCTCATGGATACCTCCGCCAATTTGATTTTCCCAATCTAGAATGAAGATTAAAGTCACCCATGATTAATATTCTGCCTTTTTTTACATGCCCTCATTATCTCCTGATTTATTCTCTGTTCTACAGCATAGCTGCTGTTAGGGGGCCTTTAGACAACACCCACCAGTGTCCTCTTCCCCTTGTTATTTCTTACCTCCGCCCATGTAGATTCCATATCTTCCGATCCAAGTTCATTTCTTGCTATCGTACTTATTCCATCTCATGCTAACAAAGCTACCCCACCACCCTTTCCTTCCTGCCTGTCCTTTCAAAAAGTCGCATACCCCTGAATATCTAGTTCCCAGCTTTGGCCTCCTTGTAACCATGTCTCCGTAATGGCTATAAGATCATACCCATTAACCTCTATTTGTGCCGTTAATTCATTTAATTTGTTCTGAATACCACATGCATTTAAGTAAAGAGCCATTAATTTTGCCTTTTTACCATTTTTCCCCCTTTGACCCTATTTGCTGCTGTTTTTTATGTTTGTACATTCTGTCCCTTCCTATTACCCAGAGTGGGTATCATTACCTAAGTAGCTGCCCTGCAAGGCTGCCATATCCTTTTGCTTTGTAAACCTATGTATCCCCTCTCCAGAACCTTCCCCCCCCCCTGTTTAGTTTAAACCCCTCTCTGCAGCCCTAGTTATTCAATTCGCCAGGACACTGGTCCCAGCACGGTTCAAGTGAAGCTCATCCCATCGGAACAGCTCCCTTATACCCCAGTATTGGTGCCAGTGCCCCATGAACTGAAACCCATTCCTCCCATACCAATCTTTGAGCTAAGCATTTAACTCCTTTCCTTTATTTACCCTATGCCAGTTTGCCCGTGGTTCAGGTAGTAATCCCGAGATTATTACCTTGGAGGTTCTGCTTTTTAATTTAGCTCCTAACAGTTCAAATTCTTTCAGCAGAACCTCCTTTCTAGTCCTATCAATGTCATTGGTACCAACGTGGACAATGGCAACTGCATCTCTCCCCTCCCACCCCAAGTTCCTCTCCCGCCCTCAGGAGATGTCCTTAACCCTGGCACCGGGCAGGCAACACAGCCTTCAGGACTCACGCTCATGGTTGCAGAGAATAGTATCTATCCCCTAATTATACTGTGCCCTACCACTACTACATTCCTATTTCCCCCTCCCACTTGAATGGCTCCCTGTACCACAGTGCCATGGTCAGTTCGCTCATCCTCCCTGCAGTCCCCACTCTCGTCCACACAGCTTGCAAAAAGCTCGTAACTGTTGGACAGTTGCAGGGGCCAAGGCTCCTTGAACCCCTGGGTCCCCATATCTGCCTCACCTGCAGCCACACCCTCCTGCCCCTGATCACAGACCAAATTCGAATTATCTAACCTGAGGGGCGTGACCGCCTCCTGGAGCAAAGTGTCCAGGTAACTCTCCCCCTCCCTGAGGTGGCGCAATGTCTGCAGCTGGAACTCCAGCTCCTTAACTCGGATCCGAAGTTCCTCGAGCTACAAACACTTACTACAGATGTGTTCGCTTAGGATCACCTTGGTGTCCAGTAACGCCCACATGCTGCAGCAGCAACACATCACCCATCCTGCCATCACTATCTTATTTTATTTAATTTATTAATTAATTACTCTAGTATCCCTGCTCTTTATGCTTTACTGAAATTACTTATTTACACCAGTATCAATCTTATACTTTACAAGCTATTTTTACCAAAAAGAAAACAAAGACTAGAGATCTAAACACTAACTATCGACCTTAATTTTAATCTAAAGACTAGAAATACTCACTAATCCAACTCACCAATCAGCTGCTCTCCACAGTCTTTTTTAATGAAGTCTTCCCGGTCTTTGTTTTAAATGAATTCCACATGCTCACCCACTCTCCGCTCCCTGTTTTAAAATAAAGTGGTGAGGTAACAGTGTAGCGGGCCAATCAGAGGCTGGCCGCCCACCGTGTGACAGCATGTTTCCTGTGGCAGCATAATTAATGAGGGGGGAATGGGATGATACCGCTTGAAAACCCGCCATTGCGGCCGGCAGGTAAAACTACTTTTTTCCCGCTCACTACTGTGTAAATCTGGGACGTTTCCATCCCGAGTGTGAGGCCGTGTGCGTGTGCTCGTGCACCTGTCACTGTCAGTGCCTACGAAACCAGCCCGCTCCTTCAGGAGTGAGCTGATCCTGACAGCAGCCTCCACCCGGGGAGGCGCCACCTGGCATTTCGATGCCGTTGGCTACTGGAAGTGTTCAAAGGGTAGCCGCCATTGCAGTAGGATGCGGCGTACGGGAGTGCGCCACCAGCTCACCGGCAGAAAGAAGTACATCTTGCAGGTAAGTCGCTCACCCAAACACTCAGGCGAGGCTGTCAGTCCACTTCAAGCCTGCATTCCCCGAGAAAGAACAATGTATTCTGCTTTTCGATTAATGTCCTTTCTTCCCTCGTGTTATCACAAGCAGAAGCGAATCAGGCAATGGCCTCTATTATGGAATCTCAGCACCAGGACTGCGACCTCTTTAGACTTCCCAACCTGATAAATATTTTATAAGGATCAAGCTGTGGGTCATGTAAAGTTAAATTCTCTAGGAATATAGAGGTTTCTTTGGATCCCAGAAGTTTTGACAATCACTTCATTTATCCAATTGAAGCACAACCCACAATACCTAAAACGAAAACGATGATAATTGGTCAGAAATTAGGGTGTGCTGCCTTATTCAATAGATGGGATGGCAGAGAAAGATAGTTGTGGGTGCTGGTAAGAATGTCTGCCTTACTCAACATATAGTACTGCTTAGATGATATCCGATTTCCGTGTGGGAACCATAGAATTTCACAGCACAGAAGGAAGCCACTCGGCCCACCAATGTAACTGCACAGCTCCCAGGAAGAACTATCTACTTTGTCCTATTCCCCATACTCCTCTACTTTTTTATTTCAGATATGAAACGTATGGTGTTCTGTTGGGAACATTCCATGTCATAACAAACCCTCAATTCATGTCAATAATCATCGTATCGACAGATTCCATTTGGTTGTGAAAATTACTGTTGCAGACAACTTGGTACCTGCTGTAAGAATGGGCTCAATTTTCAGGTATAAAGGTTTCAGGAACGGCGATTGGGATGTGCTGGTTGATGGAAATAAGTAATAGGGGAGAAAAATGAGGTTATTTAAATATATAGTAAGAAAATCTTGTTGTATCCTTTTCATAAATAGGAAAGTATATTCTAAGTTGAAATCTAAATGCCTTAATGAAGGTACATAGGGAAAATAGCATCAAAAATAAATATTTCACAAAATATAAAACAGGCTTTTCGGGTGGGAGGGGGGCCCACATATCAATTTTTCCTCACTTAAGGGGCTGATCAAATTTCGGTAAGATAAGGTTTCGTACAACATTAAACATGAATTTCAAAAATATCAATGTCAAAGAAGTACACTTCAAAAAAGAGTAATTAATAAGTATGTCCAATAAAATGTGCCAAGCAGCAAAGTTCACCAATAAAATCATTTTTATTTACCTTTTCGTTCAAGAAGCTACAGAGAGGACAGACTAGGCCCCAGGGTCACTTGGGAATGGGGTGGGGACCAGGCCTTAGCTAAGGAGTTGGGTTTAACAAGCACTGACCTTGCATTCACTTCCGGCGGTGCACATTCCGTGCTGGCCTCAGCAGAATTCATAAGAAAGCAGGGATTGGAAGCAGGTTGCCTTTCAGCCTGGGTTTTCCTCCTCTCTCGACCTGCTTTGTGGATAGGTTTTTGGGGAGGGAGGAGGAGGAAGGCATGGCGTGTGTGTCTGACTCACTCCAAGTCATGGCGTTCTTGCTCTAACACAAAATCACCCAGAGTCTCTCTCTCACACACACAGACTATGAACAGAATTTCGCCCCCCCAAGTTGGGGGGGGAAGTTCAGGAGCGGGCATGTGCAGGCATGCCTCTGATCGGCGCCTCCAATTGGGGGCATGCGCCATTTTACGTTGGCGGGCCAATCAAGGCCAGCCCAGTGTGACGTCCACACAGAAACGCTATGCGCTCCTTATGCAGGCGGGTGGTGATTCGCTAAGCCAAGAGCGCGCTCTTCCGCACATGCGCACAAAAGAGCGCATTCATCTCCCTGAGGCTAAGTGCTGCCTCAGGGAGATTGGCTCCAAATGTAAAAATGTTAAAAAGAGAAAAATAAAATTTCCCTCACATGTCCCCTCATGTGACACGGTCACATGAGGAGGGACATGTCCATCACTTTTAGTTAAACTTTTATTAAATTTTTCAAAACCTACATGATGCCTCATCCTGCCTGTGGATGAGGTTTCATGTTTTGTCTGAAGCCCGCCAGGGCTCCCGGCCTGCCCGCCAACTTTAGGTTTGGAGGGGCAGGTCCATTAATGATGTTAATGAGTTTTTAAATGGCCTCAATTGGCCGTTGACAGGTCGGCGGGCGCATAGCTGATTCGGCTGAGCCCCCGCCTACCTGAAAATTTAAATGGGGCGGGGTGATGTAGGGAGGTCCGCCCGACGTCGTCCCACGTCATTTTATGTGTCGGCGAACGGGCCCTGCACCCAGCTTGCCGTCTGGGAAATCCTGCCCTATGTCTCTCTCTCTCACACACACACACACGTCTTTCCCTCTCACACACACACACACACACACACACACACACGTCTCTCTCTCTCTCACACACACACACACACACGTCTCTCTTTCTCTCTCTCACACACACACACACACACGTCTCTCCCTCTCTCACATACACACACACACACGTCTCTCCCTCTCTCACATACACACACACACACACACGTCTCTCCCTCTCTCACATACACACACACACACACACGTCTCTCTCTCTCTCTCACACACACACACACACACACACGTCTCTCTTTCTCTCTCTCACACACACACATACACGTCTCTCTCTCTCTCACATACACACACACACACACACACGTCTCTCTCTCTCTCTCACACATACAGAGAGTGGGTGGGATTT
>NW_027598238.1:0-50305 GCF_964194155.1 Cetorhinus maximus | reverse complement strand
CAACTCCCCACCCTCTCTCACAAACACACTGCACCCCTTCCAACACCCCACTCTCTCTCACAAACAAACTGTACCCCACCAAACTTCTCACCCTCTCATACACACTGCACTCCATCCAACTCTCCACTCTCTCACGCACACACTGTACCCCAACCAACTGCACACCCCACACTCATTCACCCACCCACCCCCTCACTCATTCACCCAGCCTCCCACGCCCTCACTCAATCACCCAGCCATCCACCCCTCACTCATCACCCACCCACACACCACCTCACTCATCCACCCACCCACACACCCCCTCACTCATTCACCCACCCACCCCCCTCACTCATTCACCCAGCCTCCCACGCCCTCACTCAATCACCCAGCCATCCACCCCCTCACTCATTCACCCAGCCACCCACCCCGTCACTTATTCACCAACCCACTCCCTCACTCATTCACCCAGCCACCCACCCCCTCAATCATTCACCCAGCCACCCACCCCTTCACTCATTCACCCACCCACCCCCTCTCATTCACCCAGCCACACACCCCCTCACTCATTCACCCACCCACACAACCCCTCCCTCCCTTCACCCACCCATCCACCCCCTCACTTATTCACCAACCCACCCCCCTCACTTATTCACCCACTCACCCATTCCCTCACTCATTCAGCCTACCACACACCCACCCCCTCACTCATTCACCCACCCACCCACCAACCCATCCCCTCACTCATTCACCTACCCACCCACCCCCTCACTCATTCACCAACCCACCCACCCACCCCCTCACTCATTCACCAACCCACCCCCTCACTTATTCACTCACCCACCCATTCCCTCACTCATTCAGCCTACCACACACCTACCCCCTCTCTCATTCACCCACCCACCCCACCACCTCACTCATTCAACCACCCACCCCCTCACTCATTCAACCACACACACACTCCCTTATTCACCCATCCACCCACACCCTCCCTCATTCACCCTCCCACCAATCCACTCCCTCATTCACCCTCCCACCCACCCACTCGCTCACTCATTCACACTCCCACCCACCCACTCCATCACTCATTCACCCACCCACCCTCCCACTCCCTCACTCGTTCATCCTCCGAGCCAACCACTCCCTCACTCATTCACCCACCCAACCACTCGCTCACTCATTCAACCACACACACACTCCCTCATTCACCCACCCACCTACCCACTCCCACTCTCATTCACCCAGCCTCTTACTCATCAACCCACCCGCCATCCCACTCCCTCACTCATTCACCCACCAACCCTCTCCCTCACTCATTCACCCATCTACCCGCCTGCTCCCTCACTCGTTCACCCACCAAATAAACCCCACCCTCACTCCTTCACCCACCATACAAACCACTCCCTCACTCAATCACCCTCACACCCGCTCACTCACTCAATCACTCACCCACAGACTCCCTCATTCACCCACCCTCCCACCCCCTCACACATTCACCCACCCTCCCACCCCCTCACTCATTCACCCAGCCTCCCACACCCTCACTCATTCACCCAGCCACCCACCCCCTCACTCATTCACCCACCCACACACCCTCTGACTCATTCACCCAGCCACCCACCCCCTCAATCATTCACCCAGCCACCCACCCCCTCAATCATTCACCCACCCACCCACCCCCTCACTCATTCACCCACCCACCCCCTCACTCATTCACCCACCCACACACCCCCTCACTCATTCACCCACCCACCCCCTCACTTATTCACCCAACCACCCATTCCCTCACTCATTCAGCTTACCACACACCACCCACTCTCTCATTCACCCACCCCCTCATTCATTCACCCACCCGCCCACCCACCCCGTCACTCATTCACCCACCCCCCCCACCGCTTCACCCTTTCACCCACCCCCTCACTCATTCAACCACACATACACTCTCTCATTCACGCACCCACCCACGCCGTCCCTCATTCACCCACCCACCCACCCCCTCACTCATTCACCCACCCACCCACCCCCTCACTCATTCACCCACCCACCCACCCCCTCACTCATTCACCCACCCACGCCGTCCCTCATTCACCCACCCACCCACCCCCTCACTCATTCACCCACCCACCCACCCCCTCACTCATTCACCCACCCCCTCACTCATTCACCCACCCACCGCCTCACACATTCACCCACCCACACACCCCCTCACTCATTCACCCACCCACCCACCTCTTCACTCATTCACCCACCCACCCCGTCACTCATTCACCCAGACACCCACCCCCTCACTCATTCACCCACCCACCCAATCACTCTCTAACTCACTCATTCGCCCACCCACTGCCCACCCACTCTCACACTCTTTCACACATGCGCTCACTCACTCGTTTGCCCTCCCAAACACTCTCTCACTCAGTCAGCCTCACACACAACCAGCCACCCAATGCCTCATTCTTTCGCCCTCCCACCCACTGCCTCAATCAATTGCCCTCCAACCCAACAAACCATTCGCTCACTTATTCACCCACCCAATCCCTCAATCGTTCACCCTCCCAGCCACCCACTCCCTCACTCATTCACACACCAACCCACTTGCCCACTCATTCACCCACCCACCCTCTCCCTCACTCATTCACCCACCCACCCCCTCACTCATTCACCCACCTACCCACTGCCTCACTCATTCACCCACCCACCCGCTCACTCATTCAACCACACACACACTCCTTCATTCACCCACCCACCTAAACACTCCCACTCTCATTCACCCACCCTCTCACTCATCAACCCACCCGCCATCCCACTCACTCACTCATTCACCCACACACCCCCTCACTCATTCACCCACCCACCCCCTCACTCATTCTTCCACGCACCCTCTCCCTCACTCATTCACCCCTCCACCCACCCACTCCCTCACTCATTCACCCTCCCACCCACCCACTCCCTCACTCATTTACTCTCACACCCACCCACTCCCTCACTCATTCACCCTACCATACACCCACTCCCTCACTCATTCACCCTCCCACCCACCCACTCCCTCACTCATTCACGCTGCCACCCACCCCCTCACTCATTCACCCCCCCACCCACCACCTCACTCATTCACCCCCCCACCCACTCCCTCACTCATTCAACCACACACACACTACCTCATTAACCCACCCACTCCCTCACTCATTCACCCTCCCACACACTCTCTCACTCATTCCACCATACACACTCCATCATTCACCCACCCACCCCCTCACTCATTCACCCTCTCTCCCAACATTCTCTAACTCACTCATTCACCCTCCCACTGCCCACCCACTCTCACACTCATTCACACACACGCTCCCTCACTCGTTCGCCCTCCCAAACACTCCCACACTCAGTCAGCCTCACACCCAACCAGCCACCCAATGCCTCACTCTTTCACGCTCCCACCCACTGCCTCAATCATTCGCCATCCAGCCCAACAAACCATTCACTCACTTATTCACCCACCCACTCCCTCACTCGTTCATCCTGCCGCCCACACACTACCTCACGCATTCACCCACCCACCCACTCGCTCACTCATTGAAACACACACACACTCCCTCATTCACCCACCTACCTACCCACTCCCACTCTCATTCACCCACCCCCTCACTCATCAACCAATCTGCCATCCCACTCCCTCACTCATTCACCCACCCACCCACCCACACCCTCACTCATTCACCCACCCACCCACTCACCACCTCCCTCATTCACCCACCCATCCACCCCATCCCTCATTCACCCACCCTCCCACCCCCTCCCTCATTCACCCTCCCACCCATACACTAATTCACCAAACTACCAACCCCCTCTCTCATTCACACTCCCACCCACCCACCCCCTCACTCATTCACCCTCCCACCCACCCACCCCCTCACTCATTCACCCTCACACCCACCCACTCCCTCACCTATTCACCATCCCACTCCCTCACTCCCTCACGCATGCACCCTCCCATCCACTCCCTCACCCATTCACACTCCCACCCACCCACTCCCTCACTCATTCACCCTCCCATGCACCCACTCCCTCACTCATTCACCTTCGCACCCGGACACTCACTCATGCACCCACCCACCCCCTCCACCATTCACCCTACCACCCACCAACCCACTCACTCATTCACCCACCCACCCACTCACCCCCTCACTCATTCACCCACCCACCCCCTCACTCATTCACCCACCCACACACCCACCCACACCCTCACTCATTCACCCACCCACCCACTCACCACCTCCCTCATTCACCCTCCCACCCACCCACTCCCTCATTCACCTTCCCACCCACCCACTCCCTCATTCACCCTCACACCCACCCACTCCCTCACACATTTACCCATCCACCTTGCCACTCCCGCACTCATTCACCCACCCGTCAACCCACCCACTCACTCATTTGCCCACCCACCCGCTCACTCATTCACTCACCCCCACACACATTCACCCACCTGCCCACCCACCCCCTCACATATTCACCCTCCCACCCACTCACTCACTCATTCACCCTCCCACCCACCCACTCCCTCACTCATTCACACTCCCACCCACCCACTCCCTCACTCATTCACCCTCGCACCCACCCACTCCCTCACTCATTCACCGTCATACCCGCCCACTCACTCATTTACTCACCCACCCGCTCGCACATTCAACCACACACACAAACCCTCATTCACCCATCCACCCCCTCACTCATTCACCCACCCACGCCTCACTCATTAAACCAACCACCCATCCCCTCACTCATGCTCCCAATCACCCAACCCATCACTCATTCAACCACCCACCCTCTCACTCACACATTCACCCACCCACCCATTCCCTCACTCATTCAAGCACACACACTCCATCATTCATCCACCCAACCAACCCCTCACTTATTCACCCTCCCTCCCACCCACTCCCTCACTCATTCACCCTCCCTCCCACCCACTCCCTCACTCATTCACCCCCCCACCCACTCTCTCACTCATTCCACCATACACACTCCATCATTCACCCACTCACCCCCTCACTCATTCACCCTCTCTCCCAACATTCTCTAACTCACTCATTCACCCTCCCACTGCCCACCCACTCTCACACTCATTCTCACACACGGTCCCTCACTCGTTCGCCCTCCCAAACACTCCCACACTCAGTCAGCCTCACAGCCAACCAGCCACCCAATGCCTCACTCTTTCACGCTCCCACCCACTGCCTCAATCATTCGCCATCCAGCCCAACAAACCATTCACTCACTTATTCACCCACCCACTCCCTCACTCGTTCATCCTGCCGCCCACACACTACCTCACGCATTCACCCACCCACCCACTCGCTCACTCATTGAAACACACACACACTCCCTCATTCACCCACCTACCTACCCACTCCCACTCTCATTCACCCACCCCCTCACTCATCAACCAAACTGCCATCCCACTCCCTCACTCATTCACCCACCCACCCCCTCACTCATTCACCCACCCACCCACCCCCTCACTCCTTCACCCACCAAGAAACCACTCCCTCACTCCTTCACCCACCATCCCACCCCCTCACTCATTCACGCTCCCACCCATCCACTCCCTCAGTCATTCACCCTCCCACCCAACCACCCCCTCACTCATTCACCCACCCACCCGCTCACTCATTCACACACCCACCCATCACCTCACTCATTCACGCTCCCACCCATCCACTCCCTCACTCATTCACCCTCCCACCCACCCCCTCACTCATTCACACACCCACCCATCACCTCACTCATTCACCCACCCACCCACCCCCTCTCTCATTCACCCTCCCTCCCACCCAATACCTCACTCACGCTCGCACACACCCACTCCCTCACTCATTCACTCTCCCACCCACCGACTCCCTCACCCATGCACCCTCCCACCCACCCACTCCCTCACTCATTCACCCTCCCACCGACCCACTCCCTCACTCATTCACCCTCCCACCCACTCATTCACCTTCGCAGCTACCCCATCCCTCATTCACCTTCACACCCACCCACTCCCTCATTCACCCACCCATCCACCCCATCCCTCATTCACCCACCCTCCCACCCCCTCCCTCATTCACCCTCCCACCCATACACTAATTCACCCAACTACCAACCTCCTCACTCATTCACACTCCCACCCACCCACCCCCTCAATCATTCACCCTCCCACCCACCCACCCCCTCACTCATTCACCCTCGCACCCACCCACTCCCTCACCCATTCACCATCCCACTCCCTCACTCCCTCACGCATGCACCCTCCCATCCACTCCCTCACCCATTCACACTCCCACCCACCCACTTCCTCACTCATTCACCCTCCCACCAAGCCACTCTCTCACTCATTCACCCTCCCATGCACCCACTCCCTCACTCATTCACCTTCGCACCCGCACACTCACTCATGCACCCACCCACCCCCTCCACCATTCACCCTACCACCCACCAACCCACTCACTCATTCACCCACCCACCCACTCACCCCCTCACTCATTCACCCACCCACCCCCTCACTCATTCACCCACCCACCCCCTCACTCATTCACCCACCCATACACCCACCCACACCCTCACTCATTCACCCTCCCTCCCACCCACTCCCTCACTCATTCACCCTCCCACACACTCTCTCACTCATTCCACCATACACACTCCATCATTCACCCACCCACCCCCTCACTCATTCACCCTCTCTCCCAACATTCTCTAACTCACTCATTCACCCTCCCACTGCCCACCCACTCTCACACTCATTCACACACACGCTCCCTCACTCGTTCGCCCTCCCAAACACTCCCACACTCAGTCAGCCTCACAGCCAACCAGCCACCCAATGCCTCACTCTTTCACGCTCCCACCCACTGCCTCAATCATTCGCCATCCAGCCCAACAAACCATTCACTCACTTATTCACCCACCCACTCCCTCACTCGTTCATCCTGCCGCCCACACACTACCTCACGCATTCACCCACCCACCCACTCGCTCACTCATTGAAACACACACACACTCCCTCATTCACCCACCTACCTACCCACTCCCACTCTCATTCACCCACCCCCTCACTCATCAACCAAACTGCCATCCCACTCCCTCACTCATTCACCCACCCACCCCCTCACTCATTCACCCACCCCGTCACTCCTTCACCAACCAAGAAACCACTCCCTCACTCCTTCACCCACCATCCCACCCCCTCACTCATTCACGCTCCCACCCATCCACTCCCTCACTCATTCACCCTCCCACCCAACCTCCCCCTCACTCATTCACCCACCAACCCGCTCACTCATTCACACACCCACCCATCAACTCACTCATTCACGCTCCCACCCATCCACTCCCTCACTCATTCACCCTCCCACCCACCCCCTCACTCATTCACCCTCCCACCCACCCCCTCACTCATTCACACACCCACTCATCACCTCACTCATTCACCCACCCACCCAGCCCTCTCTCATTCACCCTCCCATCCACCCAATACCTCACTCACACTCCCACACACCCACTCCCTCACTCATTCACTCTCCCACCAACCCACTCCCTCACCCATTCACCCTCCCACCCACCCACTCCCTCACCCATGCACCCTCCCACCCACCCACTCCCTCACCCATTCACCCTCCCACCCACCCACTCCCTCACTCATTCACCCTCCCACCGACCCACTCCCTCACTCATTCACCCTCCCACCCACTCATTCACCTTCGCAGCTACCCCAGCCCTCATTCACCTTCACACCCACCCCCTCCCTCATTCACCCACCCATCCACCCCATCCCTCATTCACCCACCCTCCCACCCCCTCCCTCATTCACCCACCCTCCCACCCCCTCCCTCATTCACCCTCCCACCCATACACTAATTCACCAAACTACCAACCCCCTCTCTCATTCACACTCCCACCCACCCACCCCCTCACTCATTCACCCTCCCACCCACCCACCCACCCCCTCACTCATTCACCCTCACACCCACCCACTCCCTCACCCATTCACCATCCCACTCCCTCACTCCCTCACGCATGCACCCTCCCATCCACTCCCTCACCCATTCACACTCCCACCCACCCACTCCCTCACTCATTCACCCTCCCATGCACCCACTCCCTCACTCATTCACCTTCGCACCTGGACACTCACTCATGCACCCACCCACCCCCTCCACCATTCACCCTACCACCCACCAACCCACTCACTCATTCACTCACCCACCCACTCACCCCCTCACTCATTCACCCACCCACCCCCTCACTCATTCACCCACCCACACACCCACCCACACCCTCACTCATTCACCCACCCACCCACTCACCACCTCCCTCATTCACCCTCCCACCCACCCACTCCCTCATTCACCCTCCCACCCACCCACTCCCTCATTCACCCTCACACCCACCCACTCCCTCACACATTTACCCATCCACCTTGCCACTCCCGCACTCATTCACCCACCCGTCAACCCACCCACTCACTCATTTGCCCACCCACCCGCTCACTCATTCACTCACCCCCACACACATTCACCCACCTGCCCACCCACCCCCTCACACATTCACCCTCCCACCCACTCACTCACTCATTCACCCTCACACACACCCACTCCCTCACTCATTCACACTCCCACCCACCCACTCCCTCACTCATTCACCCTCGCACCCACCCACTCCCTCACTCATTCACCGTCATACCCGCCCACTCACTCATTTACTCACCCACCCGCTCGCACATTCAACCACACACACAAACCCTCATTCACCCATCCACCCCCTCACTCATTCACCCACCCACGCCTCACTCATTAAACCAACCACCCATCCCCTCACTCATGCTCCCAATCACCCAACCCATCACTCATTCAACCACCCACCCTCTCACTCACACATTCACCCACCCACCCATTCCCTCACTCATTCAAGCACACACACTCCATCATTCATCCACCCAACCAACCCCTCACTTATTCACCCTCCCTCCCACCCACTCCCTCACTCATTCACCCTCCCTCCCACCCACTCCCTCACTCATTCACCCCCCCACCCACTCTCTCACTCATTCCACCATACACACTCCATCATTCACCCACCCACCCCCTCACTCATTCACCCTCTCTCCCAACATTCTCTAACTCACTCATTCACCCTCCCACTGCCCACCCACTCTCACACTCATTCTCACACACGGTCCCTCACTCGTTCGCCCTCCCAAACACTCCCACACTCAGTCAGCCTCACAGCCAACCAGCCACCCAATGCCTCACTCTTTCACGCTCCCACCCACTGCCTCAATCATTCGCCATCCAGCCCAACAAACCATTCACTCACTTATTCACCCACCCACTCCCTCACTCGTTCATCCTGCCGCCCACACACTACCTCAAGCATTCACCCACCCACCCACTCGCTCACTCATTGAAACACACACACACTCCCTCATTCACCCACCTACCTACCCACTCCCACTCTCATTCACCCACCCCCTCACTCATCAACCAAACTGCCATCCCACTCCCTCACTCATTCACCCACCCACCCCCTCACTCATTCACCCACCCACCCACCCCCTCACTCCTTCACCCACCAAGAAACCACTCCCTCACTCCTTCACCCACCATCCCACCCCCTCACTCATTCACGCTCCCACCCATCCACTCCCTCAGTCATTCACCCTCCCACCCAACCACCCCTTCACTCATTCACCCACCCACCCGCTCACTCATTCACACACCCACCCATCACCTCACTCATTCACGCTCCCACCCATCCACTCCCTCACTCATTCACCCTCCCACCCACCCCCTCACTCATTCACACACCCACCGATCACCTCACTCATTCACCCACCCACCCACCCCCTCTCTCATTCACCCTCCCTCCCACCCAATACCTCACTCACGCTCCCACACACCCACTCCCTCACTCATTCACCCTCCCACCCATACACTAATTCACCCAACTACCAACCCCCTCACTCATTCACCCTCGCACCCACCCACTCCCTCACCCATTCACCATCCCACTCCCTCACTCCCTCACGCATGCACCCTCCCACCCACCCACTCCCTCACCCATTCACACTCCCACCCACCGACTTCCTCACTCATTCACCCTCCCACCAACCCACTCTCTCACTCATTCACCCTCCCACACACCCACTCCCTCACTCATTCACCCTCCCATGCACCCACTCCCTCACTCATTCACCTTCGCACCCGCACACTCACTCATGCACCCACCCACCCACACCCTCACTCATTCACCCACCCACCCACTCACCACCTCCCTCATTCACCCTCCCACCCACCCACTCCCTCATTCACCCTCCCACCCACCCACTCCCTCATTCACCCTCACACCCACCCACTCCCTCACACATTTACCCACCCACCTTGCCACTCCCGCACTCATTCACCCACCCGTCAACCCACCCACTCACTCATTTGCCCACCCAACCGCTCACTCATACACCCACCCCCACACACATTCACCCACCTGCCCACCCTCCCCCTCACACATTCACCCTCCCACCCACTCACTCACTCATTCACCCTCCTACCCACCCACTCCCTCACTCATTCTCACTCCCACCCACCCACTCCCTCACTCATTCACCCTCACACCCATCCACTACCTCACTCATTCACCCTCCCACTCACCCACTCCCTGACTCATTCATCCCCCAACCCACCCACTCCCTCACTCATTCACCGTCATACCCGCCCACTCACTCATTTACTCACCCACCTGCTCACACATTCAACCACACACACAAACCCTCATTCACCCATCCACCCCCTCACTCATTCACCCACCCACGCCTCACTCATTAAACCAACCACCCATCCCCTCACTCATGCTCCCAATCACCCAACCCATCACTCATTCAACCACCCACCCTCTCACACACATTCACCCACCCACACATTCCCTCACTCATTCAAGCACACACACTCCATCATTCATCCACCCAACCAACCCCTCACTCATTCACCCTCCCTCCCACCCACTCCCTCACTCATTCACCCTCCCTCCCACCCACTCCCTCACTCATTCACCCTCCCACCCACTCTCTCACTCATTCCACCATACACACTCCATCATTCACCCACCCACCCCCTCACTCATTCACCCTCTCTCCCAACATTCTCTAACTCACTCATTCACCCTCCCACTGCACACCCACTCTCACACTCATTCACACACACGCTCCCTCACTCGTTCGCCCTCCCAAACACTCCCACACTCAGTCAGCCTCACAGCCAACCAGCCACCCAATGCCTCACTCTTTCACGCTCCCACCCACTGCCTCAATCATTCGCCATCCAGCCCAACAAACCATTCACTCACTTATTCACCCACCCACTCCCTCACTCGTTCATCCTGCCGCCCACACACTACCTCACGCATTCACCCACCCACCCACTCGCTCACTCATTGAAACACACACACACTCCCTCATTCACCCACCTACCTACCCACTCCCACTCTCATTCACCCACCCCCTCACTCATCAACCAACCTGCCATCCCACTCCCTCAATCATTCACCCACCCACCCACTCACCACCTCCCTCATTCACCTCCCACCCACCCACTCCCTCATTCACCCTCCCACCCACCCACTCCCTCATTCACCCTCACACCCACCCACTCCCTCACACATTTACCCATCCACCTTGCCACTCCCGCACTCATTCACCCACCCGTCAACCCACCCACTCACTCATTTGCCCACCCACCCACTCACTCATACACCCACCCCCACACACATTCACCCACCTGCCCACCCACCCCCTCACACATTCACCTTCCCACCCACTCACTCACTCATTCACCCTCCCACCCACCCACTCCCTGACTCATTCACCCTCCCACCCACCCACTCCCTCACTCATTCACCCTCACACCCATCCACTACCTCACTCATTCACCCCCCCACCCACCCACTCCCTGACTCATTCACCCTCCAACCCACCCACTCCCTCACTCATTCACCGTCATACCCGCCCACTCACTCATTTACTCACCCACCCGCTCACACATTCAGCCACACACACAAACCCTCATTCACCCATCCACCCCCTCACTCATTCACCCACCCACTCCTCACTCATTAAACCAACCATCCATCCCCTCACTCATGCTCCCAATCACGCAACCCATCACTCATTCAACCACCCACCCTCTCACTCACACATTCACCCACCCACCCATTCCCTCCCTCATTCAGCCACACACACTCCATCATTCACCCACCCAACCAACCCCTCACTCATTCACCCTCCCTCCCACCCACTCCCTCGCTCATTCACCCTCCCTCCCACCCACTCCCTCACTCATTCACCCTCCCACCCACTCCCTCACTCATTCCACCATTCACACTCCATCATTCACCCACCCACCCCCTCACTCATTCACCCACCCACCCACCCACCCCCTCACTCATTCACCCACCCACCCACACCCTCACTCATTCACCCACCCACCCACTCACCACCTCCCTCATTCACCCTCCTACCCACCCACTCCCTCATTCACCCTCACACCCACCCACTCCCTCACACATTTACCCATCCACCTTGCCACTCCCGCAATCATTCACCCACCCGTCAACCCACCCACTCACTCATTTGCCCACCCACCCGCTCACTCATTCACCCACCCCCACACACATTCACCCACCTGCCCACCCACCCCCTCACACATTCACCCTCCCACCCACTCACTCACTCATTCACCCTCCCACCCACCCACTCCGTCACTCATTCACTCTCCCACCCACCCACTCCCTCACTCATTTACCCTCACACCCACCCACTACCTCACTCATTCACCGTCATACTCGCCCACTCACTCATTTACTCACCCAGCCGCTCACACATTCAACCACACACACAAACCCTCATTCACCCATCCACCCCCTCACTCATTCACCCACCCACGCCTCACTCATTAAACCAACCACCCATCCCCTCACTCATGCTCCCAATCACCCAACTCATCACTCATTCAACCACCCACCCTCTCACTCACACATTCACCCACCCACCCATTCCCTCACTCATTCAACCACACACACTCCATCATTCACCCACCCAATCAACCCCTCACTTATTCACCCTCCCTCCCACCCACTCCCTCACTCATTCAACCTCCCTCCCACCCACTCCCTCACTCATTCACCCTCCCACCCACTCTCTCACTCTTTCCACCTTACACACTCCATCATTCACCCACCCACCCCCTCACTCATTCACCTTCTCTCCCAACATTCTCTAACTCACTCATTCACCCTCCCACTGCCCACCCACTCTCACACTCATTCACACACACGGTCCCTCACTCGTTCGCCCTCCCAAACACTCCCACACTCAGTCAGCCTCACAGCCAACCAGCCACCCAATGCCTCACTCTTTCACGCTCCCACCCACTGCCTCAATCAATCGCCCTCCAGCCCAACGAACAATTCACTCACTTATTCTCCCACTCACTCCCTCACTCGTTCATCCTCCCAGCCACCCACTCCCTCACTCATTCACCCACCCACTCGCTCACTCATTCAACCACAAACACATTGCCTCATTTACCCACCCACCTAGCCACTCCCACTCTCATTCACCCACCCCCTCACTCAACCAACCCGCCAGCCCACTCCCTCACGCATTCACCCACCCACCCGCTCCCTCACTCATTCACCCACCCACCCACTCCCTCACTCATTCAACCACACACACAATCCCTCATTCACCCACCCACCCCCTCACTCATTCACCCACCCACCCATCCATTCCCTCACTCATTCACCATCCCACCCACCCACTCCCTCACTCACTCACCATCCCACACACCCACTACCTCACTCATTCATCTTCCCACCCACCCACTCCCTGACTACTTCAGCTTCCAACCCACCCACTTCCTCACTCATTCACCGTCATACCCGCTCACTCACTCATTTACTCACCCACCCGCTCACGCATTCAACCACACACACAAACCCTCATTCACCCATCCACCCCGTCACTCATTCACCCACCCACGACTCACTCATTAAACCAACCACCCATCCCCTCACTCATGCTCCCAATCATCCAACCCATCACTCATTCAACCACCCACCCTCTCACTCACACATTCACCCACCCACCCATTCCCTCACTCATTCAACCACACACACTCCAACATTCACCCACCCACACAATCACTCGTTCAACCAAACCCTCACTCATTCTCCCTCCCTCCCACCCACTCCCTCACTCATTCACCCTCCCTCACTCATTCACCCTCCCTCCCAACCACTCCCTCACTCATTCCACCATACACACACTCCATCATTCACCCACCCACCCCCTCACTCATTCACCATCTCACCCAACCACTCTCTAACTCACTCATTCACCCACCCACTGCCCACCCACTCTCACACTCATTCACACACACACTCCCTCACTCGTTCGCCCTCCCAAACACTCCCTCACTCAGTCAGCCTCACACCTAACCAGCCACCCAATGCCTCACTCTTTCACGCTCCCACCCACTGCCTCAATCATTCGCCCTCCAAACCAACAAACCATTCACTCACTTATTCTCCCACCCACTCCCTCAATCGTTCATCCTCCCAGCCACCCACTCCCTCACTCATTCAACCACCCACCCACTCGCTCACTCATTCAACCACAAGCACGTTGCCTCATTCACCCACCCACCTAGCCACTCCCACTCTCATTCACCCACCCCCTCACTCATCAACCAACCCGCCATCCCACTCGCTCACTCATTCACCCTCCCAACCGCTCCCTCACTCATTCACCCACCCACCCACTCCCTCACTCATTCAACCACACACACTCCATCATTCACCCACCCACCCAATCACTCATTCACCCACCCACCCAATCACACGTTCAACCACCCCCTCACTCATTCAGCTTCCCACCCACCCCCTCCCTCACTCATTCACCCTCCCACCCCCTCACTCATTCACCCACCCACCCACAACCTCACTCATTCACCCATCCACCCACCCCCTCACTCATTCACCCACCCACCCACCCCCTCACTCATTCACCCACCCACCCACCCCCTCACTCATTCACACACCCACCCACCCCCTCACTCATTCAACCACGCACGCACCCCCTCACTCATTCACCCAACCACCCACCCCCTCAGTCATTCACCCACCCACGCACCCCCTCACTCATTCACCCACCCACCCACCGTTTCACTCATTCACACACTCACCCACTCCCTCACTCATTCACCCTCCCACCCACCTACTCCCTCACTCATTCACCATCATAGCCGTTCACTCACTCATTTACTCACCCACCCACTCACTCATTCAACCACACACACAATCCCTCATTCAGCCACCCACCCCCTCACTCATTCACCCACCCACCCTCACCTCACTCATTAACCCAACCTCCGATCCCCTCACTCATGCTCCCAATTACCCACCACATCACTCATTCAACCACCCACTCGCTCACTCATTCACCCACACACACACTCCCTCATTCACCCACGCACCCACCTAGCCACTCCCACTCTCATTCACCAACCCCATCACTCATCAACCAACCCGCCATCCCACTCCCTCACTCATTCACCCACCCACCCCCTCACTCATTCACCCACCAACCTCTCCCTCACTCATTCACCCATCCGCCCGCCCGTTCCCTCATTCCTTCACCCACCAAATAAACCCCTCCCTCACTCATTCACCCACCAAACAAACCACTCCCTCACTCCTTCAACCACCAACAAACCACTCCCTCACTCCTTCACCCACCAACAAACCACTCCCTCACTCCTTCACCGGCCGAACCCCACACTCACTCATTCGCTCACCCACCCACTCCCTCAATCATTCGCCCAACCACCCACCCCCTCACTCATTCACCCACCCCCTCACACATTCACCCACCCACCCCATCATTCATTCACCAATGCACCCACCCCTCACTCATTCACCCTCCCACCCAATCCCTCACTCACGCTCCCACCCACCCACTCACCTACACATTCACCCTCCCACCCACCCACTCCCTCACTCGTTCACCCTCCCACCCACCCACTCCCTCACTCATTCAACCACAAACACTCCATCATTCACCCACCCAACCAATCACTCGTTCAACCAACCCCTCACTCATTCATCCTCCCTCACACCCACTCCCTCACTCATTCACCCTCCCACCCACCCACTCCCTCAGTCATTCACCCTCCTACCCACCCACTCCCTCACTCATTCCCCCACCCACCCACTCCCTCACTCATTCCACCATACAAACACTCCATCATTCACCCACCCTCCCCCTCACTCATTCACCCTCCCACCCAACCATTCTCTAACTCACTCATTCGCCCTCCCACTGCCCACCCACTCTCACACTCATTCACACACGCGCTCCCTCACTCGTGCGCCCTCCCAAACACTCCGACACTCAGTCAGCCTCACACACAACCAGCCACCCAATGCCTCACTCTTTCGCCCTCCCACCCACTGCCTCAATCATGCGTCCTCCAACCCAACAAACCATTCACTCACTTATTCTCCCACCCACTCCCTCACTCGTTCATCCTCCCAGCCACCCACTCCCTCACTCATTCACCCACTCACCCACTCGCTCACTCATTCAACCACAAACACATTCCCTCATTCACCCACGCACCTAGCCACTCCCACTCTCATTAACCCACCCCCTCACTCATCAACCAACCCGCCATCCCACTCCCTCACTCATTCACCCACCCACCCACTCCCTCACTCATTCAACCACATACACTCCATCATTCACCCACCCACCCAATGACTCATTCACACACCCACCCAATCACATGTTCAACCACCCGCTCACTCATTTACCCACCCACCCCCACACTAATTCACCCACCCACCCACGCCTCACTCATTAACCAAACCACCCATCACACCACTCATGCTCCCAATCACCCACCCCATCACTCATTCAACCACCCACCCTCACACTCATTCACCCTCCCACCCACCCACTCCCGCACTCATTCATCTTCCCACCCATCAACTCCCCCACTCATTCACCCACCCACATACTCCCTCACTCATTCAACCACACACACTCCATCATTCACCCACCTACCACCTCACTCATTCACCCTCCCACCCAACCACTCTCTAACTCACTAGTTCGCCCTCCCACTGTCCACCCACTCTCACACTCATTTACACACGTGCTCCCTCATTCGTTCGCACTCCCAAACACTCCCCCACTCAGTCAGCCTCACACACAACCAGCCACCCAATGCCTCACTCTTTCGCCCTCCCACCCACTGCCTCAATCATTCGCCCTCCAACCCAACAAACCATTCACTCACTCATTCTCCCACCCATCCCTCACTCGTTCATCCTCCCAGCCACCCACTCCCTCACTCATTTACCCACCCACCCACTCGCTCACACATTCAACCACATACACACTCCCTCATTCACCCACCCACCTAGCCACTCCCACTCTCATTCTCCCACCCCCTCACTCATCAACCAACCCGCCATCCCACTCCCTCACTCATTCACCCACCCACCTCCTCACTCATTCACCCACCCACCCACTCCCTCACTCATTTAACCACACACACTCCATCATTCACTCACCCACCCAATCACTCATTCACCCTCCCACCCACCCACTCATTCACCCACCCACACTCTCCCTCACTCATTCACCCATCTACCCGCGTGCCCCCTCACTCATTCACCCTTCCGCCCGCCCGTTCATTCATTCCTTCACCCACCAAATAAACCCCTCTCTCACTCATTCACCCACCAAACAAACCACTCCCTCACTCCTTCAACCACCAACAAACCACTCCCTCACTCTTTCACCGGCCGAACCCCACACTCACTCATTGGCTCACCCATCCACTCCCTCAATCATTCGCCCTACCACCATTCACTCAGCCACCCAATCACTCATTCACCCTCCCACCCACCCACTCATTCACCCACCCACACTCTCCCTCACTCATTCACCCATCTACCCGCGTGCTCCCTCACTCATTCACCCATCCGCCCGCCCATTCATTCATTCCTTCACCCACCAAATAAACCCCTCTCTCACTCATTCACCCACCAAACAAACCACTCCCTCACTCCTTCACCCACCAACAAACCACTCCCTCACTGCTTCACCGGCCGAACCCCACACTCACTCATTCACTCACCCACCCACTCCCTCAATCATTCGCCCAACCAGCCACCCCCTCACTCATTCACCCACTGGCTCACACATTCACCCACCCCCTCACACATTTAGCCACCCCCTCACACATTCACACACCCCGTCACTCATTCACCCACCCCCTCACACATTCAGCCACCCACCCAATCACTCATTCACCCACCAACCCAATCACTCGTTCAACCACCCTGTCACTCATTCACCCACCAATCCATTCCCTCACTTATTCACCCTCTCACCCACCCACTCCCTCACTCATTCACCATCATACCCGCTCACTCACTCATTTACTCACCCACCCCCTCACTCATTAACCCAACCACCCATCCCGTCACTCATGCTCACAATCACCCACCCCATCACTCATTCAACCACCCACCCTCTCACTCACACATTCACCCACCCACCCACTCCCTCACTCATTCACCCTCCCACCCACCCACTCCCTTATTCATTCACCCTCCGAACCACCCACTCCCTCACTCATTCACCATCATACCCGCTCAATCACTCATTTACTCACCCACCCACTCCCTCACTCATTCAATGACACACACAATCCCTCATTCACCCACCCGCCCCCTCACTCATTCATCCACCCACCCACTCACGCCTCACTCATTAACCCAACCACCCGTCCCGTCACTCATGCACCTAATCACCCACCCCATCATTCATTCAACCACCCACCCTCTCACTCATTCACCTCCCAACCACCCTCTCCCTCACTCATTCACCCTCCCACCCACCCTCTCCCTCACTCATTCACCCACCCACCCACTCCCTCACTCGTTCAACCATAGACACACTCCCTCATTCACCCACCCACCCCCTCACTCATTCACCCTCCCACCCAACCACTCTCTAACTCACTCATTCGCCCTCCCACTGCCCACCCACTCTCAAACTCATTCACACACGCGCTCCCTCACTCGTTTGCCCTCCCAAACACTCCCTCACTCAGTCAGCCTCACACACAACCAGCCACCCAATGCCTCACTCTTTCGCCCTCCCACACACTGCCTCAATCATTTGCCCTCCAACCCGACAAACCATTCACTCACTTATTCTCCAAACCACTCCCTCAATCGTTCATCCTCCCAGCCACCCATTCCCTCACTCATTCACCCACCCACCCATTCGCTCACGCATTCAAACACACACACACTCCCTCTTTCACCCACCCACCTACCACTCCCACTCTCATTCACCCACCCCCTCACTCATCAACCAACCCACCATCCCACTCCCTCACTCATTCACCCACCCACCCCCTCACTCAATCACCCACCCACCCACCCCCTCACTCAATCACCCACCCACCACCTCACGCATTCACCCACCCACCCTCTCACTCATTCACCCATCCGCCCGCCCGTTCCCTCATGCCTTCACCCACCAAATAAACACCTCTCTCACTCATTCACCCACCAAACAAACCACTCCCTCACTCCTTCACTCACCAACAAACCACTCCCTCACTCCTTCACCCACCAACAAACCACTCCCTCACTCCTCCACCGGCCGAACCCCACCCTCACTCATTCGCTCACCCACCCACTCCCTCAATCATTCGCCCAACCACCCACCCCCTCACTCATTCACCCATCCCCTCACACATTCACCCACCCCATCACTCATTCACCGGCCCACCCACCCCCTCACTCATTCTCCCTCCCACCAACCCACTCCCTCACTCATTCACCATCATACCCGCTCACTCACTCATTTACTCACCCATCCTCTCACTCATTCACCCTCCCACCCACACACTCCCTCACTCATTCACCCTCCCAAACACCCACTCCCTCACTCATTCTCCCTCCCACCCACCCACTCCCTCACTCATTCACCCTCTCACCCACCCACTCCCTCACTCATTCACCCTCCCAACCACCCACTCCCTCACTCATTATCCCTCCCACCCACGCTCTCCCTCACTCATTCACCCACCCACTCCCTCACTCATTCACCCTCCCACCCACTCACTCCCTCACGCATTCAACCATACACACACTCCCTCATTCACCCACCCACTCCCTCACTCATTCACTCTTCTACCCACCCACACCCTCACTCATTCACCCTCCCACAAAACCTCTCCCTCAATCTTTCACCCTCCCACACGCCCACTCCCTCAATCATTCACCCTCCCACCCACCCATTCCCACACTCATTCACCATCATACCCACTCACTCCCTCACTCATTCAACCACACACACAATCCCTCATTCACCCACCCACCCCCTCACTCATTAACCCTCCCACCCACCCACTCCCTCACTCATTCAACCACACACACAATCCCTCATTCACCCACCCACCCCCTCACTCATTAACCCAACCACCCATACCCTCACTCATGCTCCAATCTCCCACCCCATCACTCATTCAACCACCCACCCTCTCACTCATTCACCCTCCCACCCACCCACTCCCGCACTCATTCACCCTCCCACCCAACCACCCTCACTCATTTACCCTCCCACCCATCCACTCCCTCACTCATTCACACTCCCATCCATCCTCTCCCTCACTCATTCACCCACCCACCCACTCCCTCGCTCATTCAACCACACACACTCCATCATTCACCCTCCCACCCAACCAGTCTCTAAGTCACTCATTCGCCCTCCCACTGCCCACCCACTCTCACACTCATTCACACACGCACTCCCTCACTCGTTCACCCTCCCAAACACTCCCTCACTCAGTCAGCCTCACACACAACCAGCCACCCAATGCCTCACTCTTTCGCCCTCCCACCCACTGCCTCAATCATTCGCCCTCCAACCCAACAAACCATTCACTCACTTATTCTCACACCCACTCCCTCACTCGTTCATCCCCCCAGACACCCACTCCTTCACTCATTTACCAACCCACCCACTCGCTCACTCATTCAACCACACACACACTCCCTCATTCACCCACCTAGCCACTCCCATGCTCATTCTCCCACCCCCCTTACTCATCAACCAACCCGTCATCCCACTCCTACACTCATTCACCAACCCAGCTCCTCACTCATTCACCCAGCCACCCACTCCCGCACTCATTCAACCACACACACCCCATCATTCACCCACCCACCCAATCACTCATTCACCCTCCCACCCAATCACTCGTTCAACCACCCCGTCACTCATTCACCCACCTACCCACCCTCTCACTCATTCACCCTCACACCCACCCACTCCCTCACTCATTCACCCTCCCACCCACCCACTCCCTCACTCATTCACCCTCCCACCCACCCACTCCCTCACTCATTCACCCTCCCACCCACCCACTCCCTCACTCATTCACCACCATACCCGCTCACTCACTCATTTACTCACCCAACCACTCCCTCACTCATGCAACCACACACACAATCCCTCATTCACCCACTTGCCGCCTCACTCATTCACCCACCCACCCACGCCTCACTCATTAACCCAACTACCCATCCCCTCACTCATGCTCCCAATCACCCAGACCATCACTCATTCAACCACCCAACCTCTCACTCATTCACCCTCCCACCCACCCACTCCCTCACTCATTCAACCATACAAACACTCCCTCATTCACCCACCCACCCCCTCACTCATTCAAACACACACACTCCATAATTCACCCACCCACCCCCTCACTCATTCACCCTCCCACCCAACCACTCTCTAACTCACTCATTCGCCCTCCCACTGCCCACCCACTCTCACACTCATTCACACACGCGCTCCCTCACTCGTTCGCCCTCCCAAACACTCCCGCACTCAGTCAGCCTCACACACAACCAGCCACCCAATGCTTCACTCTTTCGCCCAACCACCCACTGCCTCAATCATTCGCCCTCCAACCCAACAAACCATTCACTCACTTATACTCCCACCCACTCCCTCACTCGTTCATCCTCCCAGCCACCCACTCACTCATTCATTCACCCACCCACCCACTCGCTCACTCATTCAAATACACACAAACTCCCTAATTCACCCACCCACCTAGCCACTCCCACTCTCATTCACCCACCCCCTCACTGATCAACCAACCCACCATCCCACTCCCTCACTCATTCACCCATCCCCCACCCACCCCCTCACTCATTCACCCACCCACCTGCACCCTCATTCACCCACCCACCAACTCCCTCATTCAACCTCCCACCCACCCACACCCTCACTCATTCACACTCCCATCCACCCACTCCCTCACTTATTCACCCAGCCGTCAACCCATCCTCTCACTCATTCACCCATCCACCCGTTCACTCATTCACCCACCCCCACACACATTTCACCCACCTGCCCACCCACACCCTCAAACATTCACCCACACACCCAATCACTCATTCACCTACCCACCCAATCAGTCGTTCACCCACTCCCTCACTCATTCACCCTCCCAGCCACCCACTCCCTCACTCATTCACACTCCCACCCACCCACTCCCTCACTCATTCACCCTTCCACCCACCCACTCCCTCACTCATTCACCCTCCCACACACCCACTCCCTCACTCATTCGCCCGACCACCCACCCCCTCACTCATTCACCCACCCCCTCACACATTCACCCACCCCCTCACTCATTCACCGACCCACCCACCCACTCCCTCACTCATTCACCCAACCAACCATCCCCTCACTCATGCTCACACTCACCCACCCACTCACTCACTCATTCACCCTCCCACCCACCCACTCCTTCACTCATTCACCCTCCCAACCACCCACACCCGCACTCATTCACCATCATACCCGCTCACTCACTCATTCACCCTCCCACCCACCCAATCCCTCACTCACGCGCCCTCCCACCCACTCCCTCACTCATTCACCCTCCCATCCACCCCACCCACTCCCTCATTCATTCACCCTCCCACCCAACCACTCCCTCACTCATTCACCCTCCCACCCACTCAATCCCTCACTCATTGAGCCTCACACCCATCACTCACTCATTCACCCAGCCACCCACCCCCTACACCCTTCACCCAGCCACCCACCCCCTCCCCCATTCACCCTCCCATCCAACCCCTCACTCATTCACCCACCCACCTCCTCCCTCATTCACCCACCCACCCACCACCTCCCTCATTCACCCTTCCACGCACCCACTCCCTCATTCACCCACCCACCCACCCAATCCCTCACTCACCCACCCACCCACCCACTCCCTCACTCATTCAAACTCCTACCCACCCACTCCCTCACTCATTCACCCATCCACCTTGCCACTCCCTCACTCAATCACCCACCCACCAGCTCACTCATTCACCCACCCCCACACGCATTCACCCACCTGCCCACTCACACCCTCAAACATTCACCCACCCACCCAATCACTCATTCACCCACTCACCCAATCACTTGTTCACCCACTCCCTCACTCATTTTCAGTCCCACCCACCCACTCCCTCACTCATTCACCCTTCCACCCACCGACACTCTCACTCATTCAACCACACACACTCCATCATTCACCCACCCACCCCCTCACTCATTCACCCTCGCACCCAACCACTTTCTAACTCACTCATTCGCCCTCCCACTTCCCACCCACTCGCACACGCATTCACACACGCGTTCCCTCACTCGTTCCCCCTCCCAAACACTCCCTCACTCAGTCAGCCTCACACACAACCAGCCACCCAATGCCTCTCTCTTTCACCCTCCCACCCACTGCCTCAATCATTCGCCCTCCAACCCAACAAACCATTCACTCACTAATTCACCCAGCCGTCAACCCATCCTCTCACTCATTCATCCACCCCCACACGCATTCACCCATCTGCCCACCCACACCCTCAAACATTCACCCACCCACCCAATCACTCATTCACCTACCCACCCAATCAGTCATTCACCCACTCCCTCACTCATTCACCCTCCCACCCACTCCCTCACTCATTCACACTCCCACCCACCCACTCCGTCACTCATTCACCCTTCCACCCACCCACTCCCTCACTCATTCACCCTTCCACACACCCACTCCCTCACTCATTCATCCTCCCACACACCCACTCCCTCACTCATTCACCCTCCCACCCACCCACTCCCTCACTCATTCACCATCATACCCGCTCAGTCACTCATTTAATCACGCACCAGCTCACTCATTCAACCACACACACAATCCCTCATTCACCCACTCACCCCCTCACTCATTCACCCACACCCCACCCCTGACTCATTAACCCAACCACCCACCCCATCACTCATTCAACCACCCTCCCTCTCACTCATTTACCCTCCCACTCACGCACTCCCGCACTCATTTACCCTCCCACCCACCCAACCTCACTCATTCACACTCCCACCCACCCACTCCCTCACTCATTCAACCACACACATTCCATCATTCACCCACCCACCCCCTCACTCATTCACCCTCCCACCCAACCATTCTCTAACTCACTCATTCGCCCTCCCACTGTCCACCCACTCTCACACTCATTCACCACAAGCGCTCACTCATCGTTCGCCCTCCCAAACACTCCCTCACTCAGTCAGCCTCACACACAACCAGCCACCCAATGCCTCACTCTTTCGCCCTCCCACCCACTGCCTCAATCATTTGCCCTCCAACCCAACAAACCATTCACTCACTTATTCTCCCACCCACTCCCTCATTCGTTCATCCTCCCAGCCACCCACTCCCTCACTCAATCACCCACCCACCCACTCGCTCACTTATTCAACCACCCACCTACCCACTCCCACGCTGATTCACCCACCCCCTCACTCATCAGAAACCCGCCATCCCACTCCCTCACTCATTCACCCACCCACCCAATCACTCTTTCAACTACCCCCTCACTCATTCACCCTCCCACCTACCCAATGCCTCACTCATTCACCCTCGCACCCGCTCACTCACTCATTCACCCACCCACCCCCTATCTCATTCACCGAGCCACCCACCCCCTCCCCCCTTCACCCAGCCACCCCCTCGCCCATTCACCCTCCCACCCGCTCACTCACTCATTCACCCACCCACCCCCTATCTCATTCACCGAGCCACCCACCCCCTCCCCCCTTCACCCAGCCACTCCCTCGCCCATTCACCCTCCCACCCACCCGCTCACTCATTCACCCTCCCACCCACCCGCTCACTCATTCACCCTCCCACCCGCCCGCTCACTCATTCACCCACCCATCCGCCCGCTCACTCATTCACCCACCCACCCGCTCACTCATTCACCCACCCACCCACCCGCTCACTCATTCACCCACCCACCCAACCCCTCACTCATTCACCCACCCTCCCACGCCCTCACTCATTCACCCAACCACCCACCCCCTCACTCATTCACCCAACCACCCACCCCCTCACTCATTCACCCACCCCCTCAATCACTCACCCACCCACCCAACGGCTCAGTCATTCACCCAACACCTCACTCACTCACCCACCCACCCAACCTCTCAGCTATTCACCCACCCCCTCACTCATTCACCCATCCACCCACCCCCTCACTCATTCACCCACTCACCTCCTCCCTCATTCACCCTCCCCCACATGCATTCACCCACCTGCCCACCCTCACCCTCAATCATTCACCCACCCACCCAATTACTCATTCACCCACCCACCCAATCAGTCGTTCACACACTCCCTCACTCATTCAACCTCCCACCCACCCACTCCCTCACTCATTCACACTCCTACCCACCCACCCGCTCACTCATTCACCCACATGCACACGCATTCACCCACCTGCCCACCCTCACCCTCAATCATTCACCCACCCACCCAATTACTCATTCACCCACCCACCCAATCAGTCGTTCACCCACTCCCTCACTCATTCAACCTCCCACCCACCCACTCACTCACTCATTCAACCTCCCACCCACCCACTCCCTCACTCATTCACCCTCCCACCCACTCCCTCACTCATTCACCCTTCCACCCACCCACTCCCTCACTCATTCAACCACACACACTTCATCATTCACCCACCCACCCCATCACTCATTCATCCTCCCACCCACCCACTCCCTCACTCATTGAACCACACACACACTCCCTCATTCACCCACCCACCCCCTCACTCATTCACCCTCCCACCCAACCACTCTCTAACTCACTCATTCGCCCTCCCACTGCCCACCCACTCTCACACTCATTCACCCACGCGCTCCCTCACTCGTTCGCCCTCCCAAACACTCCCTCAATCAGTCAGCCTCAGACCCAACCAGCCACCCAATGCCTCTCTCTTTCGCCCTCCCAACCACTGCCTCAATTTTTCGCCCTCCAGCCCAATAAACCATTCACTCACTTATTCTCCCACCCAGTCCCTCACTCGTTCATCCTCCCAGCAACCCACTCCCACTCTCATTCACCCACCCCCTCACTCATCAACCAACCACGCCATCCCTCTCCCTCACTCATTCAACCACCCACTCCCTCACTCATTCACCCACCCACCCACCACGCCACTCATTCACCCACCCACCCACCCCCTCACTCATTCACGCTCCCACCCAACCACCCCCTCATTCATTCACCCACCCACCCCCTCACTCATTCACGCTCCCACCCATCGACTCCCTCACTCATTCACCCTCCCCTCACTCATTCACCCACCCACCCACCCCTCACTCATTCACCCACCCACCCACCCCTCACTCATTCACCCTCCCACCCACCCACTTCCTCACTCATTCACCCTCCCACCCACCCACTCCTTCACTCATTCACCATCATACCCACTCACTCTCTCACTTTCTCACCCATCCCCTCACTCATTCACCCACCCACCCTCTCACTCATTCACCCACCCACCCTCTCCCTCACTCAGTCACCCATCTACCCGCCTGCTCCCTCACTTATTCACCCATCCGCCCGCCCGTTCCCTCATTCCTTCAACCACCAAATAAACACCTCTCTCACTCATTCACCCACCAAACAAACCACTCCCTCACTCCTTCACCCACCAACAAACCACTCCCGCACTCCTTCACCCACCAACAAACCACTCCCTCACTCCTTCACCCACCAACAAACCACTCCCGCACTCCTTCAACGGCCGAACCCCACACTCAATCATTCGCTCACCCACCCACTCCCTCAATCATTCGCCCAACCATCCACCCCCTGACTCATTCACCCACCCCCTCACACATTGACCCACCCACCCCATCACTCATTCACCGACCCACCCACCCCCTCATTCATTCACCCTCCCACCCACCCAATCCCTCACTCACACAACCACCCACCCACTCCCTCACTCATTCACCCTCCCACCCACCCACTCCCTCACTCATTCACCCTCCCACCCACCCACTCCCTCACTCATTCACCCTCCCACCCACCCACTCCCTCACTCATTCACCCTCCCACCCACCCACTCCCTCACTCATTCACCCTTCCAGCCACCCACTCCCTCACTCATTCTCTCTCCCACCCAATCCCTCACTCATTCACCCTCCCACACACCCACTCTCTCACTCATTCAGCCACCCACACACCGACTCCCTCACTCATTCACCCTCCCACACACCCACTTCCTCACTCATTCACCCTCCCACCCACCCACTCCCTCACTCATTCACCCTCCCACCCAACAACCCTCTCATTCATTCACCCTCCCACCCACCCACACCCTCACTCATTCACCCTCCCACCCAACCATTCCCTCACTCATTCACCCTCCCACCCAACCACTCCCTCACTCATTCACCCTCCCACACACCCACTGCCTCACTCATTCACCCTCCCTCCCACCCACTACCTCACTCATTCACCCTTGCACCCGCTCACTCACTCATTCACCCATCCACCTCCTCCCTCATTCACCCAGCCACCCACCACCTCCCCCTTCTCTTAGCCACCCACCACCTCCTCACGCATTCACCTACCCACCCAACCCCTCACACATTCAACCACCCCCTCACTCATTCACCCACCCACCTCCTCCCTCATTCACCCACCCACCACCACCTCCCTCATTCACCCTCCCACCCACTCCCTCACTCATTCACCCAGTCGGCAACCCATCCACGCACTCATTCACCCCTCGACCCGCTCACTCATTCACCCACCACCACACGCATTCACCCTCCCACTCACCCACTCCCTCACTCATTCACCCTCCCTCCGCTCTCACTCCCTCACTCACACCCTCCCTCCCACCCAATCCCTCACTCATTCACCCTCGCACCCGCTCCCTCACTTATTCACCCACCCACCCCCTCCCTCATTCACCCAGCCACCCACCACCTCCCCCTTCTCTCAGCCACCCACCACCTCCTCACGCATTCACCCTACCCACCCATCCCCTCACCCATTCACCACCGCCTCATTCATTCACCAACCCACCCACCACCCCATCACTCATTCACCCATCCACCCACCTCCTCCCTCATTCACCCACCTACCACCACCTCCCTCATTTACCCTCCCACCCACTCCCTTACTCATTCACACTCCCACCCAGCCAATCCCTCACTCATTCACCCAGCCGGCAAGCCATCAACTCACTCATTCACCCCTCGACCCGCTCACTCATTCACCCACCCCCGCACGCATTCACCCACCTGCCCACCCACACCCTCAAACATTCACCCACCGACTCCCTCACTCATTCACCCTCCCACCCATCCACTCCCTCACTCATTCACCCTCCCACCCACCCACTCCCTCACTCATTCACCCTCCCAACCACCCACTCCCACACTCATTCAACCTCCCACCCACCCACTCCCTCACTCATTCACCCTCCCAACCACCCACTCCCTCACTCATTCACTCTTCCACACACCCACACCCTCACTCATTCACCCTCCCACAAACCCTCTCCCTCGCTCTTTCACCCTCCCACACACCCACTCCCTCACTCATTCACCCTCCCACCCACCCATTCCCACACTCATTCACCATCATACCCGCTCACTCACTCATTTACTCACGCACCCGCTCATTCATTCATCCACACACACAATCCCTCATTCACCCACCCAACCCCTCACTCATTCACCCACCCACCCACCCCTCACTCATTAACCCAACCACCCATCCCCTCACTCATGCTCCCAATCACCCAGTCCATCACTCATTCAACCACCCACCCTCTCACTCATTCACCCTCCCATCCATCCACTCCCTCACTCATTCAACCACACACACTCCATCATTCATCCACCCACCCCCTCACTCATTCACCCTCCCACCCAACCACTCTCTAACTCACTCAATCGCCCTCCCACTGCCCACCCACTCTCACAGTCATTTACACACGCGCTCCCTCATTCGTTCGCCCTCCCAAACACTCCCTCACTCAGTCAGCCTCACACACAACCAGGCACCCAATGCCTCACTCGTTCGCCCTCCCAACCACTGCCTCAATCATTCGCCCTCCAACCCAACACACCATTCACTCACTTATTCTCCCACCCACTCCCTCACTCGTTCATCCTGCCAGCCACCCACTCCCTCACTCATTCACCTACCCACCCACTCGCTCGCTCACTCACTCATTCAACCACACACACACTCCCTCATTCACCCACCCACCTACCCACTCCCACGTTCATTCACCCACGCCCTCACACATCAATCAACCCGCCATCCCACTCCCTCACACATTCCCCCACCGACCCACCCCCTCACACATTCCCCCACCCACCCAACCCCTCACTCATTCACCCACGCACCCCCGCGCTCATTCCCCCGCCCGCGCAACCCCTCACACATTCAACCACCCAACCCCTCACTCATTCACCGACCCACCCACCCCCTCACTCATTCCCCCTCCCACCCACCCATTCCCTCACTCACGCTCCCACCCACCCACTCCCTCATTCATTCACCCTCCCACCCACCCACTCCCTCACTCATTCACCCTCCCACCCACCCACTCCCTCACTCATTCACCCTCCCAACCACCCACGCCCTCACTCATTCACCCTTCCACCCACCCACTCCGTCACTCATTCGCCATCATACCCGCTCACTCACTCATTTACTCACGCACCCGCTCACTCATTCAACCACACACACAATCCCTCATTCACCCACCCACCCCGTCACTCATTCACCCACCCACCCCTCACTCATTAACCCAACCACCCATCCCCTCACTCATGCTCCCAATCACCCAGTCCATCACTCATTCAACCACCCACCCCCTCACTCATTCACCCTCCCACCCAACCACTCTCTAACTCACTCATTCGCCCTCCCATTGCCCACCCACACTCACACTCATTTACACACGCGTTCCCTCACTCGTTCGCCCTCCCAAACACTCCCACACTCAGTCAGACTCACACACAACCAGCCACCCAATGCCTCACTCTTTCGTGCTCCCACCCACTGCCTCAATCATTCGCCCTCCAACCCAACAAACCATTCACTCACTTATTCTCCCACCCACTCCCTCACTCATTCAACCACCCACCCACTCGCTCACTCATTCAACCACAAACACACTCGCTCATTCACCCACCCACCTACCCGCTCCCACGCTCATTCACCCACCCTCTCACTCATCAATCAACCCGCCATCCCACTCCCTCACTCATTCACCCACCCACTCCCTGCCTCGCCTGCCCTACTCCTCTCACATTCAACCACCCTCCCCATCAATCATTCACCGACCCACCCACTCCCTCATTCATTCACCTCCCACCCACCCACTCCCTCACGCATTCACCCTCCCACCCACCCACTCCCTCACTCATTCACCCTTGCACCCGCTCACTGACTCATTCACGCACCCACACCCTCCCTCATTCACCAAGACACCCAGCCCCTCCCCTTCACCCAGCAACACACCACCTCCTCACGCATTCACCCGCCCACCCACCCCCTCAACCATTCACCCACCCACCCCCTCACTCATTCACCCTCCCACCCAACCACTCTCTAACTCACTCATTCGCCCTCCCACTGCCCACTCACTCTCACACTCATTCACACACCCGCTCCCTCACTCGTTCGCCCTCCCAAACACTCCCTCACTCAGTCAGCCTCACACACAACCAACCACCCAATGCCTCACACTTTTGCCCTCCCACCCACTGCCTCAATCATTCGCCCTCCAACCCAACAAACCATTCACTCACTTATTCTCCCACCCACTCCCTCACTCGTTCATCCTCCCAGCCACCCACTCCCTCACTCATTTTCCCACCCACCCACTCGCTCACTCATTCAACCACCCACCTACCCACTCCCACGCTCATTCACCCACCCCCCCACTCATCAACCAACCCGCCATCCCACTCCCTCACTCATTCACCCACCCACCCACTCCCTCACTCATTCAACACACGCTCCATCATTCACCCACCCACCCAATCACTCATTCATCCACCCACACACTCACTCATTCACGCACCCACCCCATCACACATTCCTCCACCGACCCACCCCTGCACTCATTCCCCCGCCCACCCAACCCCTCACACATTCAACCACACACCCCATCAATCATTCACCGACCCACCCACCCCCTCACTCATTCACCCTCCCACCCACCCAATCCCTAACTCACGCTCCAACCCAACCACTCCCTCACTCATTCACTTTCCTACACACCCACTCTCTCACTCATTCAGCCACCCACACACCCACTCCCTCACTCATTCACCCTCCCACACACCCACTCCCTCACTCATTCACCCTACACCCACTCCCTCACTCATTCACCCTCCCACCCACCCACTTCCTCACTCATTCACCCTCCCACCCACCCACTCCCTCTCTCATTCACCCTCCCACCCACCCACTCCCTCTCTCATTCACCCTTGCACCCGCTCACTGACTCATTCACCCACCCACACCCTCCCTCATTCACCCAGCCACACACCCCCTCCCCCCTTCACCCAGACACCCACCACCTCCTCACGCATTCACCCGCCCACCCACCCCTCACTCATTCACCCACCCACCCAACCCCTCACTCATTCACCCACCCACCCCCTCACTCATTCACCCACCCCCTCATTCATTCACCCACCCACCCACACCCTCACTCATTCACCCACCCTCCCACCCACCCCATCACTCATTCACCCACCCTCCCACCCACCCCATCACTCATTCACCCACCCACCTCCTCCCTCATTCACCCTCCCACCCACCACCTCCCTCCTTCACCCTCCCACCCATCCACTCTCTCACTCATTCACCCATCCACATTGCCAATCCCTCACTCATTCACCCAGCTGTCAACCCACCCACTCACTCATTCACCCACCCACTCGCTCGCTCATTCACCCACCCCCACGCGCATTCACCCACCTGCCCACCCACTCCCTCACTCATTCACCCTCCCACCCACCCACTCCCTCACTCATTCACCCTCGCACCCAAATACTCCCTCACTCATTCACCCTCCCACACACCCACTCCCTCACTCATTCACCCTCCCATCCACCCACTCCCTCACTCATTCACCCTCCCACCCACCTACTCCCTCACTCATTCACTCTCCCACACACTCACTCCCTCACTCATTCACCCTCCCAAACACCCACTCCCTCACTCATTCACCCTCCCATACACACACTCCCTCATTCACCCACCCACCCCCTCACTCAATCAGCCTCCCACCCAACCATTCTCTAACTCACTCATTCGCCCTCCCACTGCCCACCCACTCACACTCATTCACACACGCGCTCCCTCTCTCGTTCGCCCTCCCAAACACTCCCACACTCAGTCAGCCTCACACCTAACCAGCCACCCAATGCCTCACTCTTTCGCCCTCCAACCCAACAAACCATTCACTCACTTATTTTCCCACCCACTCCCTCACTTATTCATCCACCCACTCGCTCACTCATTCAACCACAAACAAATTCCCTCATTCACCCAACCTCCTAGCCACTACCACTCTCATTCACCCACCCACCCACTCCCCCATTCATTCACCCACCCCCTCAATCATTCACCCACCCAACCACCCACCCCCTTACTAATTCACCCACCCACTCCCTCAATCATTCAACCACATACACTCCATCATTCATCCACCCACCCCTTCACTCATTCACCCTCACACCCAACCAGCCAACCAATGCCTCACTCTTTCGCCCTCCCACCCACTGCCTCAACCATTTGCCCTCCAACCCAACAAACCATTCACTCACATATTCTCCCACCCACTCCCTCACTCATTCATCCTCCCAGCCACCCACTGCCTCACTCATTTACCCACCCACCCACTCGCTCACTCATCAACCAACCCGCCATCCCACTCCCTCACTCATTCACCCACCCACCCACTCCCTCACTCATTCAACCGCACACACTCCATCAATCACCCACCCACCCATTCACTCACTCACGCACCCACCCCCTCACACATTCCCCCACCGACCCACCCCCGCACTCATTCCCCCACCCACCCAACCCCTCACTCATTCACCCACCCACCCCCTCACACATTCCACCACCGACCCACCCATGCACTCATTCCCCCACCCACCCAACCCCTCACACATTCACCCACGCACCCCCGCGCTCATTCCCCCACCCGCCCACCCCCGCACTTATTCCGCCGCCCGACCAACCCCTCACACATTCAACCACCCACCCCATCAATCATTCACCGACCCACCCACCCCCTCGCTCATTCACCCTCCCACCCACCCAATCCCTAACTCACGCTCCCAGCCACACACTCCCTCACTCATTCACCCTCCCACCTACCCATTTCCTCACTCATTCACCCTCCCACCCACCCACTTCCTCACTCATTCACTCTCCCACCCACCCACTCTCTCACTCATTCACCCACCCACCCCCTCACTCATTCACCCACCCACCCACCCACCCCATCACTTATTCAACCACATACACTCCATCATTCATCCACCCACTTCCTCACTCATTCACCCTCCCACCCAACCACTCTCTAACTCACTCATTCACCCTCCCACTGCCCACCCACTCTCACACTCATTCACACATGCGCTCCCTCACTCATTCGCCCATCCAAACACTCCCTCACTCAGTCAGCCTCACACCCAACCAGCCACCCAATGCCTCACTCTTTCGCCCTCCCACCCACTGCCTCAATCATTCGCCCTCCAACCCAACAAACCATTCACTCACTTATTCTCACACCCACTCCCTCACTCGTTCATCTTCCAGACACCCACTCCTTCACTCATTCACCCACCCACCCACTCGCTCACTCATTCAACCGCACACACTCCCTCATTCACCCTCCCACCCACCCACTCCCTCACTCATTCACCATTCCACCCACCCACTCCCTCACTCATTCACCATTCCGCCCACCCACTCCCTCACTTATTCACCCTCCCACACAACCACTCCCTCACTCATTCACCCTCCCACACACACACCCCCTCACTCATTCACACTCCCACCCAACCACTCTCTAACTCACTCATTCGCCCTCCCACTGCCCACCCACTCTCACACTCATTCACACACGCGCTCGCTCACTCATTCACCCTCCCAAACACTCCCTCACTCATTCAGCCTCACACACAACCAGCCACCCAATGCCTCACTCTTTCGCCCTCCAACCCACTGCCTCAATCATTCGCCCTCCAACCCAACAAACCATTCACTCACTTATTCTCCCACCCACTCCCTCACTCATTCATCCACTCTCTTGCTCACTTATTCAACCACAAACACATTCCCTCATTCATCCACCCACCTAGCCACTCCCACTCTCATTCAGCCACCCCCTCACTCATCAACCAACCCACCATCACTCTCCCTCAATCATTCACCCACCCAGCCCCTCACTCATTCACCCACCCAGCCACTCCCTCACTCATTCAACCACACACACTCCATCATTCACTCACCCACCCAATCACTCATTCACCCACCCATCCAATCACACGTTCAACCACCCCATCACTCATTCACCCACCCCCTCACTCATTCACCCTCCCACCCACCCACTCCCTTACTCATTCACCCTCCCACCTTCCCACTCCCTCACTCATTCACCCTCCCACCCACCCACTCCCTCACTCATTCACCCTCCCACCCACCCACTCCCTCACTCATTCACCCTCCCACCCACCCACTCCCTCACTCATTCACCCTCCCACCCACCCACTCCCTCACTCATTCACCCTCCCACCTTCCCACTCCCTCACACATTCACCCTCCCACCCACCCACCCACTCTATCACTCATTCACCCTCCCACCCACCCACTCCCTCGCACATTCACCCTCCCAACCACCCACCCACTCCCTCACTCATTCACCATCATACCCGCTCACTCACTCATTTACTCATCCACTAGCTCACTCATTCAACCACACACACAATCCTTCATTCACCCCCCCACCTAGACACTCGCACTGTCATTCACCCACCCCCTCACTCATCAACCAACCCGCCATCCCACTCCCTCACTCATTCACACACCCACCCCCTCACTCATTCACCCACCCACCCTCTCACTCATTCACCCACCCACCCTCTCCCACACTCATTCACCCATATACCCACCCATTCCCTCACTCCTTCACCCACCAAATAAACCCCTCTCTCAATCATTCACCCACCAAACAAACCACTCCCTCACTCCTTCACTCACCAACAAACCACTATCTCACTCCTTCACCGGCCGAACCCCACACTCATTCATTCGCTCACCCAGCCACCCCCTCACTCATTCACCCACACCCACACACATTCAACCACCCACCCCAACACTCATTCACCAACCCACACACCCCCTCACTCATTCACCCTCCCACCCACCCAATCCCTCACTCACGCTCCCACCCACCCACTCCCTCACTCATTCACGCTCCCACCCACCCACCCCCTCACACATTCACCCACCCACCGACCCACCCCCTCACTCATTCACCCACCCCCTCACCCATTCAAACACATACACTCCATCATTCATCCACCCACCCCATCACTCATTCACCCTCCCACCCAACCACTCTCTAACTCACTCATTCGCCCTCCCACTGACCACCCACTCTCACACTCATTCACACACGCGCTCCCTCACTCGTTCGCCATCCCAAACACTCCCTCACTCAGTCAGCCTCACACCCAACCAGCCACACAAGGCCTCACTCTTTCGCCCTCCCAGCCACTGCCTCAATCATTCGCCCTCCAACCCAACAAACCATTCACTCACTTATTCTCTCACCCACTCCCTCACTCGTTCATCCTCCCAGCCACCCACTCCCTCACTCATTCACCCACCCACCCACTCGCTCACTCATTCAACCACCCACCCACCCACTCCCTCACTCATTCACCCTCCCACCTTCCCACTCCCTCACTCATTCACCCTCCCACCCACCCACTCCCTCACTCATTCACCCTCCCACTCACCCACTCCCTCACTCATTCACCCTCCCACCCACCCACTCCCTCACTCATTCACCCTCCCACCTTCCCACTCCCTCACACATTCACCCTCCCACCCACCCACCCACTCTATCACTCATTCACCCTCCCACCCACCCACTCCCTCGCACATTCACCCTCCCAACCACCCACCCACTCCCTCACTCATTCACCATCATACCCGCTCACTCACTCATTTACTCATCCACTAGCTCACTCATTCAACCACACACACAATCCTTCATTCACCCCCCCACCTAGACACTCGCACTGTCATTCACCCACCCCCTCACTCATCAACCAACCCGCCATCCCACTCCCTCACTCATTCACACACCCACCCCCTCACTCATTCACCCACCCACCCTCTCACTCATTCACCCACCCACCCTCTCCCACACTCATTCACCCATATACCCACCCATTCCCTCACTCCTTCACCCACCAAATAAACCCCTCTCTCAATCATTCACCCACCAAACAAACCACTCCCTCACTCCTTCACTCACCAACAAACCACTATCTCACTCCTTCACCGGCCGAACCCCACACTCATTCATTCGCTCACCCAGCCACCCCCTCACTCATTCACCCACACCCACACACATTCAACCACCCACCCCAACACTCATTCACCAACCCACACACCCCTTCACTCATTCACCCTCCCACCCACCCAATCCCTCACTCACGCTCCCACCCACCCACTCCCTCACTCATTCACGCTCCCACCCACCCACTCCCTCACACATTCACCCACCCACCGACCCACCCCCTCACTCATTCACCCACCCCCTCACCCATTCAAACACATACACTCCATCATTCATCCACCCACCCCATCACGCATTCACCCTCCCACCCAACCACTCTCTAACTCACTCATTCGCCCTCCCACTGCCCACCCACTCTCACACTCATTCACACACGCGCTCCCTCACTCGTTCGCCATCCCAAACACTCCCTCACTCAGTCAGCCTCACACCCAACCAGCCACCCAAGGCCTCACTCTTTCGCCCTCCCAGCCACTGCCTCAATCATTCGCCCTCCAACCCAACAAACCATTCACTCACTTATTCTCTCACCCACTCCCTCACTCGTTCATCCTCCCAGCCACCCACTCCCTCACTCATTCACCCACCCACCCACTCGCTCACTCATTCAAACACCCACCTACCCACTCCCACGCTCATTCACCCACCCCCGCACTCATCAACCAACCCGCCATCCCACTCCCTCACTCATTCACCCACCCACCGCCTCACTCATTCACCCACCCACTCTCTCACTCATTCACCCACCCACCCTCTCCCTCACTCATTCAACCACACACACTCCATTATTCACCCACCCACCCAATCACTCATTCACCCACCCACCCACTCACACATTTCACCACCGACCCACCCCCGCGCACATTCCCCCGCCCGCACACCCCCGCACTCATTTCCCCGCCCACCCAAACCCTCACACATTCAACCACCCACCCCATCAATCATTCACCGATCCACCCCCTCACTCATTCACCCTCCCACCCACCCAACCCCTCACTCATTCACCCTCCCACCCACCCAATCGCTAACTCACGCTCCCACCCACCCACTCCCTCACTGATTCACTCTCCCACCCACCCACTCCCTCACTCATTCACTCTCCCAGCCACCCACTCTCTCACTCATTCAACCACATATACTCCATCATTCATCCACCCTACCCTCACTCATTCACCCTCCCACCCAACCACTCTCTAACTCACTCATTCGCCCTCCCACTGCCCACCCACTCTCACACTCATTCACACACGCGCTCCCTCACTCCTTTGCCCTCCCAAACACTCCCTCACTCAGTCAGCCTCACACACACCCAGCCACCCAATGCCTCTCTCTTTCGCCCTCCCAACCAGTGCCTCAATCATTCACCCTCCAACCCAACAAACCATTCACTCACTTATTCTCCCACCCACTCCCTCACTCGTTTATCCTCCCAGCCACCCACTCCCTCAATCATTTACCCACCCACCCACTCGCTCACTCATTCGCCCACCGCACCACCCCGCACACATTCAACCACCCACCCCATCAATCATTCACCGACCCACCCACCCCCTCACTCATTCACCCTTCCACCCACCTAATCCCTAACTCACACTCCCACCCACTCACTCCCTCACTCATTCACCCTCCCACCCACCCACGCCCTCACTCATTCACCCTCCCACCCACCCACTCCCTCACTCATTCACTCTCCCACCCACCCACTCTCTCACTCATTCACCCTCCCACACACCAATTCTCTCACTCATTCAGCCACCCACACACCCACTCCCTCACTCATTCACCCTCCCACACACCCACACCCTCACTCATTCACCCTCCCACCCACTCCCTCACTCATTCACCCTCCCACCCACCCACTCCCTCACTCATTGACCCTCCCTCCCACCCACTCCCTCACTCATTGACCCTCCCACCCACCCACTCCCTCACTCATTCACCCTCACACCCACTCACTGGCTCATTCACCCACCCACCCACTCCCTCCCTCATTCACCCAGTCACCCACCCCCTCCCCCCTTCACCCAGCAACCCACCAGCTCCTGGCGCATTCACCCAGCCCCCCACCCCCTCACTCATTCACCCACCCACCCACCAACTCCCTCATTCACCCTCCCACACACCCACTCCCTCACTCATTCACCCACCCACACCCTCACTCATTCACCCACCCACTCCATCACTCATTAACCCACCCACCCACCCACCAACTCCCTCATTCACCCTCTCACACACCCACTCCCTCACTCATTCACCCATCAACCTTGCCACTCTCACTCATTCACCCAGCTGTCAACCCATCCACTCACGTATTCACACAGCCACTCGCTCGCTCATTCACCCATCCCCACACGCATTCACCCACCTGCCCACCCACACCCTCAAACATTCACCCACCCACACAGTCACTCATTCACGCACCCACCCAATCAGTCGTTCACCCACTCCCTCACACATACACCCTCCCACCAACCCACTCCCACACTCATTCACCCTTCCGCCCACCCACTCCCACACTCATTCACCCTCCCGCCCACCCACTCCCTCACTCATTTACCCTCCCACCCACCCACTCCCTCACTCATTCACCCTCCCACCCACCCGCTCCCTCACTCATTCACCCTCCCACCCACCCGCTCCCTCACTCATTCACCCTCCCACCCACCCACTCCCTCACTCATTCACCCTCGCACCCACCTACTCCCTCACTCATTCACCCTTCCGCCCAACCACTCCCTCACTCATTCACCCTCCCACACACCCACTCCCTCACTCATTCACCCTCCCACACACCCACTCCCTCACTCATTCACCCTCCCACACACAATCACTCATTCACCCTCCCACACACACACTCCCTCACTCATTCACCCTCCCACCCACCCACTCCCTCACTCATTCACCCACCCACTCGCTCACTCATTCAACCACAAACACATTCCCTCATTCACCCACCCACCTAGCCACTCCCACCCTCATTCACCGACCCCCTCACTTATCAACCAACCCGCCATCCCACTCCTCACTCATTCACCCTCCCACACACCCACTCCCTCACTCATTCACCCTCCCACACACCCACTCCCTCACTCATTCACCCTCCCACACACACACTCCCTCACTCATTCACCCTCCCACCCACCCACTCCCTCACTCATTCACCCTCCCACCCACCCACTCCCTCACTCATTCACCCTCCCACACACCCACTCCCTCACTCATTCAACCACACACACACTCCCTGATTCACCCACCCAACCTCTCACTCATTCACCCTCCCACCCAACCACTCTCTAACTCACTCATTCGCCCTCCCACTGCTAACCCACTCTCACACTCATACACACACGCGCTCTCTCACTCGTTCGCCCTCCCAAACACTCCCTCACTCATTCAGACTCACACCCAACCAGCCACCCAATGCCTCACTCTTTCGCCCTCCAACCCAACAAAACATTCACTCATTTATTCTCCCACCCACTCCGTCACTCGTTCATCCTGCCAGCCACCCACTCCCTCTCTCATTCACCCACCCACTCCCTCACTCATTCACCCTCCCACCTTGCCACTCCCTCACTCATTCACCCAGCTGTCATCCGATCCACTCAATCATTCACCCACTGACTCGCTCGCTCATTCACCCACCCCCACACGCATTCACCCACCTGCCCACCCACACCCTCAAACATTCACCCACGCAACCAATCACTCATTCACCCACCCACCCAATCAGTCGTTCACCTACTCCACCACTCATACACTCTCCCACCCACTCCCTCACTCATTCACCTTCCCACCCACCCACTCACTCACTCATTCACCCTCCCGCCCACCACTCCCTCACTCATTCACCCTTCCACACACCCACTCCCTCATTCATTCACCCCCCAAACACACACACTCCCTCACTCATTCACCCAACCACTCGCTCATTCATTCAACCACAAACACATTCCCTCATTCACCCACCCACCTAGCCACTCCCACCCTCATTCACCGACCCCCTCACTTATCAACCAACCCGCCATCCCACTCCCTCACTCATTTACCCTCCCACCCAACCATTCTCTAACTCACTCATTCGCCCTCCCACTGCCCACCCACTCTCACACTCATTCAAACACGCGCTCCCTCACTCGTTCGCCCTCCCAAACACTCCCTCACTCAGTCAGCCTCACACACAACCTGCTACCCAATGCCTCACTCTTTCGCCCTCCCACGCACTGCCTCAATCATTCGCCCTCCAACCCAACAAACCATTCACTCACTTATTCTCCCACCCACTCCCTCACTCATTTACCCACCCACCCACTCGCTCACTCATTCAAACACCCACCTACCCACTCCCACGCTCATTCACCCACCCCCTCACTCATCAACCAACCCGCCATCCCACCCCCTCACTCATTCACCCACCCACCCAATCCCTTACTCATTCACTCACCCACCCACCCACCCCATCACTCATTCACCCTCCCACCCACCCACTCCCTCACTCATTCACCCTTCCGCCCAACCACTCCCTCACTCATTCACCCTCCCACACACCCACTCCCTCACTCATTCACCCTCCCACACACCCACTCCCTCACTCATTCACCCTCCCACACACACACTCCCTCACTCATTCACCCTCCCACCCACCCACTCTCTCACTCATTCACCCACCCACTCGTTCACTCATTCAACCACAAACACATTCCCTCATTCACCCACCCACCTAGCCACTCCCACCCTCATTCACCGACCCCCTCACTTATCAACCAACCCGCCATCCCACTCCTCACTCATTTACCCTCCCACACACCCACTCCCAAACTCATTCACCCTCCCACACACCCACTCCCTCACTCATTCACCCTCCCACACACACACTCCCTCACTCATTCACCCACCCACTCCCTCACTCATTCACCCTCCCACCTTGCCACTCCCTCACTCATTCACCCAGCTGTCATCCGATCCACTCAATCATTAACCCACCGACTCGCTCGCTCATTCACCCACCCCCACACGCATTCACCCACCTGCCCACCCACACCCTCAAACATTCACCCACGCACCCAATCACTCATTCACCCACCCACCCAATCAGTCGTTCACCTACTCCACCACTCATACACTCTCCCACCCACTCCCTCACTCATTCACCTTCCCACCCACCCACTCACTCACTCATTCACCCTCCCGCCCACCACTCCCTCACTCATTCACCCACCCACCCACCCACTCCCTCACTCATTCACCCTCCCACCCACCCACTCCCTCACTCATTCACCCTTCCGCCCAACCACTCCCTCACTCATTCACCCTCCCACACACCCACTCCCTCACTCATTCACCCCCCCAAACACACACACTCCCTCACTCATTCACCCACCCACTCGCTCATTCATTCAACCACAAACACATTCCCTCATTCACCCACCCACCTAGCCACTCCCACCCTCATTCACCGACCCCCTCACTTATCAACTAACCCGCCATCCCACTCCCTCACTCATTCACCCTCCCACCCAACCATTCTCTAACTCACTCAGTCGCCCTCCCACTCTCACACTCATTCACACACGCGCTCCCTCACTCGTTCGCCCTCCCAAACACTCCCTCACTCAGTCAGCCTCACACACAACCTGCTACCCAATGCCTCACTCTTTCGCTCTCCCACCCACTGCCTCAATCATTCGTCCTCCAACCCAACAAACCATTCACTCACTTATTCTCCCACCCACTCCCTCACTCATTTACCCACCCACCCACTCGCTCACTCATTCAAACACCCACCTACCCACTCCGCTCATTCACCCAGCCCCTCACTCATCAACCAACCCGCCATCCCACCCCATCACTCATTCACCCACCCACCCACCCACTCCCTCACTCATTCACCCTCCCATCCACCCACTCCCTCACTCATTCACCCTTCCGCCCACCCACTCCCTCACTCATTCACCTTCCCACACACACACTCCCTCACTCATTCACCCTCCCACCCACCCACTCCCTCACTCATTCACCCTCCCACCCACCCACTCCCTCACTCATTCACCCTCCCACCCACCCACTCCCTCACTCATTCAACCACACACATACTCCCTCATTTAGCCACCGACCGCCTCACTCATTCACCCTCCCACCCACCCACTCTTTAACTCAGTCATTCGCCCTCCCACTGCCCACCCACTCTCACACTCATTCACACATGCGCTCCCTCTCTCGTTCGACCTCCCAAACACTCCCGCACTCAGTCAGCCTCACACCCAACCAGCCACCCAATGCCTCACTCTTTCGCCCTCCCACCCACTGCCTCAGTCATTCGCCCTCCAACCCAACAAACCAATCACTCACTTATTCTCCCACCCACTCCGTCACTCGTTCATCCTACCAGCCACCCACTCCCACTCACATTCACCCACCCCCTCACTCATCAACCAACCCGCCATCCCAATCCCTCACTCATGCACCCACCCACCCAATCACTCATTCAACCACCCACCCAATCACTCATTCACCCACCCACCCAATCACACGTTCAACCACCCCCTCACTCATTCACCCACTCACCCACCCCCTCACTCATTCACCCACCCACCCATCCCCTCACTCATTCACCCATCCACCCACCCACTCCCTCACTCATTCACCCTCCCGCCCACCACTCCCTCACTCATTCACCCACCCACCTAGCCACTCCCACGCTCATTCACCCACCCCCTCACATATCAACCAACACGCCATCCCACTCCCTCACTCATTCACCCACCCACCGCCTCACTCATTCACCCACCCACCCAATCACTCATTCACCCACCCACCCACTCACTCATTCACCCCCCACCCCCTCACACATTCGCCCACCGACACGCCCCCGCGCTCATTCCCCCGCCAGCCCACCCCCGCACTCATTCACCCACCCACCCCCTCGCTCATTCACCCACCCACCCACACCCTCACTCATTCACCCACACCCTCACGCATTCACCCACCCACCCCCTCACTCATTACCCCACCAACCCTCCAAACTACTCCCTCATTCATTCCCCGACCCACCCACACCCACAATCATTCACCTACCCACTCCCTCAGTCATTCACCCAACTACCCCCTCACTCATTCACCTACACACTCCCTCACTCATTCACCCACCCCCTCACTCATTCACCCACTCACCCCCTCACTCATTCACCCACCAACACCCTCACTCATTCACCCACCCACACCCTCACTCACTCACCCACCCACTCCCTCACTGATTCACCCGCAAACCCACCCCCTCACACACTCAACCACCCATCAGCCCCTCACACATTCACCCACACCCTCACTCATTCACCCACCGACCCACCCCCTCACTCATTCACCCACCCACCCCCTCACTCATTCACCCACCTACCCACCCACCCCCTCACTCATTCACCCACCCCCTCACTCATTCACCCACCCCCTCACTCATGCACCCACCCAAACACCCCCTCACTCATTCACCCACTCACCCACCCACCCCCTCACTCATTCACCCACTCACCCACCCACCCCCTCATTCATTCACCCACCCACCCAGACACCCAGCCACCCACCCCTTAACTCATACACCCAGCCAACCACCGACCCCCTCAGTCATTCACCCACCGTCTCCTCATACCTTCACTCACCCACTCCCTCACTCATTCACCCTCCCACACACCCACTCCCTCACTCATTCACCCACACACCCCTCACTCATTCACCCACCCCCCACCCCTCACTCATTAACCCAACCACCCATCCCCTCACTCATGCTCCCAATCACCCACCCCATCACTCATTCAACCACCCACCCTCTCACTCATTCACCCTCCCACCCACCCACTCCCGCACTCATTCACCCTCCGAACCACCCACTCCCGCACTCATTCACCCTCCGACCCACCCACTCCCTCACTCATTCACACGCTCACCCATCCACGCCCTCACTCATTCAACCACACACACTCCATCATTCACCCACCCCCTCACTCATTCACCCTCCCACCCAACCACTCTCTAACTCATTCATTCGCCCTCCCACTGCCCACCCACTCTCACACTCATTCACACATGCGCTCCCTCATTCGTTCGCCCTCTCAAACACTCACACTCAGTCAGCCTCACACACAACTAGCCACCCAATGCCTCACTCTTTCACCCTCCCACCCACTGCCTCAATCATTCGCCCCCCAACCCAACAAACCATTCACTCACTGCTTCTCCCACCCACTCCCTCACTCGTTCATCCTGCCGCCCACCCACTCCCTCACTCATTCACCCACCCACTCCCTCACTCATTCACCCTCCCACCCTCTCACTCATTCACCCTCCCACCCACTCGCTCACTCATTCAACCACCCACACACTCCCTCATTCACCCACCCACCTAGCCACTCTCACGCTCATTCACCCACCCCCTCACTCATCAACCAACCCGCCATCCCACTCCCTCACTCATTCACCCACCCACCCACGCACTCACTCATTCACCCCCCACCCCCTCAAACATTCCCCCACCGGCCCCCCAACACGCTCATTCCCCCGCCCGCCCACCCCCGCTGTCATTCCCCCGCCTGCCCAACCCCTCACACATTAACCCACCCAACCCCTCACTCATTCACCCACCCACCCACACCCTCACTCATTCACCCACACCCTCACTCATTCACCCACACCCTCACTTATTCACCCACCCACCCCCTCACTCATTCACCCACCCACACACTCACTCATTCACCCACCCACACCCTCATTGATTAACCCACACATCCACCCCCTCACTCACTCACCCACCTATCAGCCCCCCACACATTCACCCACCCCCTCGCTCATTCACACCCCCACCCACGCCCTCGCTCATTCACCCACTCACTCACCCCATCACTCATTCACCCACCCACACACCCCCTCACTCATTCACCCACCCACCCACCCCCTCACTCATTCACCCACCCACCCATCCACCCCCTCACTCATTCACCCACCCACCCATCCACCCCCTCAGTCATTCAACCACCCACCCACCCACCCCCTCACTCATTCACCCACTCACCCACCCACCCCCTCACTCATTCACCCAGCCACCCAGCCACCCAGCCACCCACCCCTTAACTCATACACCCAGCCACCCACCGACCCCCTCACTCATTCACCCACCGCCCCCTCATACCTTCACTTACCCACTCCCACACTCATTCATTCTCACAGCCACCCCCTCACTTATACACCCTCCCACACACCCACCCCCTCACTCATTCACCCACCCACCCACCCCCTAACTCATTCACCCACCCACCCACCCCCACACTCATTCACCCACCCACCCACCCCCACACTCATTCACCCACCCACCCACCCCCACACTCATTCACCCACCCACCCACCCCCACACTCATTCACCCAACCACCCACCCCCACACTCATACACCCATCTACCCACCCACCCCCTCACTCATTCACCCACCCCCTCACACATTCACCCACACACCCACCCCCTCACTTATTCATCCTCCCACACACCCACTCCCTCACTCATTCGCTCACCCACCAAATCACTCGCTCACTCATTCAACCACACACACTCCCTCATTCACCCACTCATCAAGCTACTCCCTCACCCACACATGCATCCCCTCACTCATTTATCCACCCACCTATGCCCTCACTCATTCACCCACCCACTCCCTCACTCATTTACCCACCCACCCAATCACTCATTCACCCACCCACGCACTCATTCATTCACCCCCCACCCCCTCACACATTCCCCCACCGAACCCCCAACACGCTCATTCCCCCGCCTGCCCACCCCCGCACTCATTCCCCCGCCTGCCCACCCCCGCACTCATTCCCCCGCCTGCCCAACCCCTCACACATTCACCCACCCAACCCCTCACTCATTCACCCACCCACCCACACCCTCACTCATTCACCCACCCACCCACACCCTCACTCATTCACCCACACCCTCACTCATTCACCCACCCACCCCCTCACTCATTCACCCACCCACACACTCACTCATTCACCCACCCACACACTCACTCATTCACCCACCCACACCCTCATTGATTAACCCACACCTCCACCCCCTCACTCACACACCCACCTATCAGCCCCTCACACATTCACCCACCCCCTTGCTCATTCACACCACCACCCACGCCCTCACTCAATCACCCACTCACTCACCCCATCACTCATTCACCCACCCACACACCCCCTCATTCATTCACCCACCCACCCACCCCCTCACTCATTCACACACCCACCCACCCACCCCCTCACTCATTCAACCACCCACCCACCCACACCCTCACTCATTCACCCACTCACCCACCCACCCCCTCACTCATTCACCCAGCCACCCAGCCACCCACCCCTTAACTCATACACCCAGCCACCCACCGACCCCCTCACTCATTCACCCACCGCCCCCTCATACCTTCACTTACCCACTCCCACACTCATTCACTCTCACACCCACCACCTCACTTATACACCCACCCACACACCCACCCCCTCACTCATTCATTCACCCACCCACCCCCTCACTCATTCACCCACCCACCCACCCCCACACTCATTCACCCAGCTACCCACCCACCCCCTCATTCATTCACCCACCCACCCAGCCACCCAGCCACCCACCCCTTAACTCATACACCCAGCCAACCACCGACCCCCTCAGTCATTCACCCAGCGCCCCCTCATACCTTCACTCACCCACTCCCTCACTCATTCACCCTCCCACACACCCACTCCCTCACTCATTCACCATCATACCCGCTCACTCACTCATTTACTCACCCACCCGCTCACTCATTCAACCACACACACAATCCCTCATTCACCCACACACCCCCTCACTCATTCACCCACCCCCCACCCCTCACTCATTAACCCAACCACCCATCCCCTCACTCATGCTCCCAATCACCCACCCCATCACTCATTCAACCACCCACTCTCTCACTCATTCACCCTCCCACCCACCCACTCCCTCACTCATTCACACTCTCACCCATCCACTCCCTCACTCATTCAACCACACACACTCCATCATTCACCCACCCCCTCACTCATTCACCCTCCCACCCAACCACTCTCTAACTCATTCATTCACCCTCCCACTGCCCACCCACTCTCACACTCATTCACACATGCGCTCCCTCACTCGTTCGCCCTCTCAAACACTCACACTCAGTCAGCCTCACACACAACTAGCCACCCAATGCCTCACTCTTTCACCCTCCCACCCACTGCCTCAATCATTCGCCCCCCAACCCAACAAACCATTCACTCACTGCTTCTCCCACCCACTCCCTCACTCGTTCATCCTGCCGCCCACCCACTCCCTCACTCATTCACCCACCCACTCCCTCACTCATTCACCCTCCCACCCTCTCACTCATTCACCCTCCCACCCACTCGCTCACTCATTCAACCACCCACACACTCCCTCATTCACCCACCCACCTAGCCACTCTCACGCTCATTCATCCACCCCCTCACTCATCAACCAACCCGCCATCCCACTCCCTCACTCATTCACCCACCCACCCACGCACTCACTCATTCACCCCCCACCCCCTCACACATTCCCCCACCGGCCCCCCAACACGCTCATTCCCCCGCCCGCCCACCCCCGCTGTCATTCCCCCGCCTGCCCAACCCCTCACACATTAACCCACCCAACCCCTCACTCATTCACCCACCCACCCACACCCTCACTCATTCACCCACACCCTCACTCATTCACCCACACCCTCACTCATTCACCCACCCACCCCCTCACTCATTCACCCACCCACACACTCACTCATTCACCCACCCACACCCTCATTGATTAACCCACACATCCACCCCCTCACTCACTCACCCACCTATCAGCCCCTCACACATTCACCCACCCCCTCGCTCATTCACACCCCCACCCACGCCCTCACTCATTCACCCACTCACTCACCCCATCACTCATTCACCCACCCACACACCCCCTCACTCATTCACCCACCCACCCACCCCCTCACTCATTCACCCACCCACCCATCCACCCCCTCACTCATTCAACCACCCACCCACCCACACCCTCACTCATTCACCCACTCATCCACCCACCCCCTCACTCATTCACCCAGCCACCCAGCCACCCACCCCTTAACTCATACACCCAGCCACCCACCGACCCCCTCACTCATTCACCCACCGCCCCCTCATACCTTCACTTACCCACTCCCACACTCATTCACTCTCACACCCACCCCCTCACTTATACACCCTCCCACACACCCACCCCCTCACTCATTCACCCACCCACCCACCCCCTAACTCATTCACCCACCCACCCCCACACTCATTCACCCATCTACCCACCCACCCCCTCACTCATTCACCCACCCCCTCACACATTCACCCACACACCCACCCCCTCACTTATTCATCCTCCCACACACCCACTCCCTCACTCATTCACTCACCCACCCAATCACTCGCTCACTCATTCAACCACACACACTCCCTCATTCACCCACCCACCAAGCTACTCCCTCACCCACACATCCATCCCCTCACTCATTTATCCACCCACCTATGCCCTCACTCATTCACCCACCCACTCCCTCACTCATTCACTCTCATGTCCAGCCACACACTCCCTCACTCATTCACCCATCCACCCACCGACCCCTTCACTCATTCACCGACCCACCCAACCACGCGCTCACTCATTCAACCACACACACACCCTCATTCACCCCACCCAACTAGCCGCTCCCTCACTCATTCAACCCTCCCACCCACCGCCGCATGCATTCACCCACCCAATCACGCATTCAGCCTCCCACCCACACAAACTCTCACCCGTTCCCCCACCCACCCACCCCCTCAGTCATTCACCCATCCAAACCCTCACTCATTCACCCCCCCACCTACCCGCTCCCTCACTCTTTCTCCCTCTCACCCACCCTCTCGCTTACTCATTCAACCACACACACAATCCCTCATTCAACCACACACCCAGCCACTCACTCATTCACCCGCCCACCTACCCCCTCATTCATTCACCCGCCAACCCACCCCCTCAATTATTCACCCGCCCACCCACCCCCTCACTCATTCACCCACCCACCAAACCTGTCACACATTCACCAACCCACCAACTCAACCCATCACTCATTCACCCACCCAC